>NW_007730251.1:0-63707 GCF_000696425.1 Galeopterus variegatus | reverse complement strand
TTTTTTTTTTTTTTTTTTTGACCAGTAAGGGGATTGTAACCCTTGGCTTGGTGTTGTCTGCACCACACTCAGCCAGTGAGCTCACCAGCCATCCCTATATAGGATCTGAACCCATGGCCTTGATGCTGTCAGCGCTGCACTCTCCCGAGTGAGCCATGGGGCCGGCCCTGAACACTTTTTCTATTTAAACAAACTTTCAGGTAATCCTCATCTTCTCACAAACTGGGATACACTGCCCTGTTAGGGAAGTGTAAGAATCTGGGGAAGATAAACCTGGTCATGGGGATAAAGGGTGTGAGGAGGGCTTTTACACAAAGGAGACAGTTTTCTGAGTGGGCCACAAAACAAGCCACTGGGGCCCTGTGCTGAGACCCTCTCTGAGGAATATAGTATTAGACAAAGGAAAGCCAAATCAGCTTCAACTCTTGTGTCAATTCTAACAAATTAGCTAAAACTGCCTAAAGTGCTGTCCTGAAAAGGATTATCAGGTGGAGTTCCTGCTCAGTAGGTGATATTGTTAGGATATGTTTGTCCCCCTCAATGCTCATGTTGAAACTCAATTCCCACTGTGACAGTATTAAGAGGGTTGGAAATCCTATTATGGTAATTGAAAGGTGAGGCCTTTAAGAGGTGATTAGATTGTGAGGATGGTGCCCTAGAGACTGGATTAATCCATTAAAGGTGGTCATGGGTGTGGTTTTGATGGCATTAAAAGGAAAGCCAGTGAGGAGGTTAATCTCTCTCAGTCAAGCTATTCATCATGTGACACCCTGCATTGTTGTGTAGAGTCACCACCAAGAACAAAGCCCTCACCAGATGTGTCCCCTGTACTTTGGACTTCCCAGCCTCCAAAACTGTAAGCAATAAATATAGTTTATTTACACATTACCTAGTTTCAGGTATTTCATGATAAGCAACAGAAATGGACTAATACAGTGGAGAAAAATGCCATGATTGAATAGCAGTCTCTACCATGTATATGGGAAGAAGGCATAGTTGCCTTTGGCACTGTTGTTTCCACTCTCCAGGCCCAAAGGTATGGCTCTCAAAACATCATTAGTACCAGCTGTGGAGGGACAAATTCCAGACCACTGGTGAAGGAGAGAAATACAAGTTCATTCCCTCCTCACAACTCTACCCATATGTCTCTCTAACCCATGTTTATCTCTGCTTGGCAAAGAGGCTCTTGAAGTCATTGTTGTAGTTCTTGTTAAAAGCTATATAAATCAGGGGATTTAAAACAGAATTGGAGTAGCCAAGCCACAGAAATACGCTTTTCCAGATGGGGGCAGGCTGCAGGTACAAAGGGGGCTGATGAGCTCTGTCATGAAGAAGGGTATCCAGCAAAGCACAAACACACCAATCAGAATCCCCACCATCACGGCTGCTCGCTTCTCCTTCTGCTCCCTCCACGAGTCTCTGCTCTCCTGAAATGCCACCACTGCTCAACAACGTGCTGTGAACACCATTTCAGCCTCATGAGGTTCCTCCTTCACCTTGGAACGAAGAAAATGTACGGTTAAAAAATAAAACAACAAAAAGTTGAACAAACTGAAAAATCAACAACTGTTCATAGATCTATCAGAGAAGTAAGGTCACAGGGTTAAATGCTGCTCCAAAGATGGGGGAAACAGGCAAATACAGAGTCACAGCTTACTGAAGCAGAAATCTACAAGGGGAAACCTCTGCAGGAACCAGTGCTGAGGTAAGAAAAAAACTTAAACTGTAGTTGACAAATACTGGAGGTTCAGTTTGTACAAGTCTGAGTTAACAGCTCCAGGAGGACCCAGTCGTGGAAGGAGGAGGAAGGGGAAGTTCACACTTCTGTAAGTAAGTTTTATTACGTCCAGTAGCTTTATCAGGTCTTCATAGTGAATATTGGAGAAAAACCACCTTGTGCTTCCAGCATGGGGAGGAGAAAAAGAGTCCATTTGGAAATACCTCAGAGCATTCTGTTCTTAACAAGGCCTGCCCTTATGAGAAATTAATTTATTAGAGCCTAACTTGATGGGGTTTTATCAAAGCCTAATCTACCTAGAGGGAGGAAAAAACTCTAGCCCCCTCTAGCTGTCCTGTCCCACCTCAGGCAGAGGTGAGGTGGAGAAGCACTAGTAAGGTCCACAGTCTAGGGGCACAGTCCAGGGCACTGAGAACTATTCATAAGACTATAGAACACTTCCCCTTTTTCTGCAACTTACCACTATATTACTAAAGGCCTATTTACTACAGTTCCTTTTACCCAATACATCTTGTCTTCTTTTCAACAAAAATCCCAGGAATACTAAAAGGCAAAAAGTACATTTCGAAGAGACCTAACAAGCATCAGAACCAGAGTCACATATGGCCATAATATGGAAACTATCAGACCAGGAGTTTTTAAAAACTATGATTAATATACTAAGGGTTTTAATAGAAAAAGTGAACAATATGTAAGAACAAATAGGTAATGTAAGCAGAGAAATGGAAATTCTAAGAAAGAATCAAAAAGAAATCCTAGAGATCTAAAACACTAATAGAAATGAAGCATGCCTTTGATGGGCTCATTAGTAGCTGAGGAAAGAATCTCTGAACTTGAGGATATGACAATGGAAACTTCCAAAACTGAAAAGCAAAGAGGAAAAGACTGAGGGGAAGAGGGTGGGGGAACAGAACAGAATATCCAAGAACTGTGGGACAACTACAAAATGTGTAACACACACATGTAATGGGAATACCAGAGAAAGAAAAAAGAGAAGGAAACAGAAGCAGCATTTGAAGCAGTAATGAATGAGAATTTCTCCTAATTAACCTTAGAAACCAAACAATAGATCCAGGAAGGCCAAAGAATACCAAACAGGATAAATGTCAAAAAACACAACAATAATAAAAAAAATCTACATCTAGGCATATTATATTTAAACTTCAGGAAAACAAAGATAAAAAAGTCATGAAAGAAGCCAGAGGGTCGGGGAGAAGTTATCCATAGAGGAGTATAAGAGGAATAAGAATTACATCTAACTTCTCTTCAGAAGCCATACAAGCAAGAAGAGAGTGAAGTAAAATATGTAAAGTGGAGAGACAGAGAGAAAAAAGTCCCACCAATGTAGAATTCTGTGCTCTGCAAAATTGTCCTTTAAAAGTGCAGGAGAAATAAAGACTTCCTCAGACAAAAATTGAGAGAATTTTTTGCCAGTAGACCAGCCTTGCAAGAAGTGATAAAAGAAGTTCTTCAGAGAGAAGGAAAATTATCCAAGTCAGAAACTTGGATTTACATAAAGAAAGAAAGAACATCAGAGGATGAATAAGTGAATATAGAATGAAACTTTTATTTATCTTATTCTTATTTGATCTAACGTGTTTGATTAAAAAATAACAGCAACAATGTTTTTGAATATCTATACATTCATTTATGCTTAAGAATAAGTGAAATGAATGACAGTAATAACACAGAATGGGAGAGGGAAATTAGGATTATTTTATTATTATAATGTACTCGTACTACCCATTAGGTAGTATCATCTTATTTGAAAGTGGACTTGGATTACTTGTAAATGCATATGACAAACTCAAGGGCAACCACTAAAAAAAGTAAGCAAAGAAGTATAATTGTTGTGCTAAGGGAAAAAATTGAAGTCTTATATAATTATTAGATGAAACTACAAAGGCAGAAAAAGAGTGCAAGGTGGAAAATAGGTACAAAGAACAAAGGCAACAAATAGAAAACAATAACAAAAATCACAGATATTAATCTAACTGTGTCAGTAATTACTCTGAACGTCGGTGGTCTAAATGCACCAATTAAAAGACAGATTTTCAGGGCTGAGCCCGTGGCACACTCGGGAGAGTGCGGCGCTGGGAGCGCAGCAGCACTCCCGCCGCGGGTTCGGATCCTATATAGGGATAGCCGGTGCGCTCGCTGGCTGAGCGCGGTGCGGCCAGTCTCAAAAAGGACAAAAAAAAAAAAAAGACAGATTTTCAGGGCTGAGCCCGTGGCACACTCGGGAGAGTGCGGCGCTGGGAGCGCAGCAGCACTCCCGCCGCGGGTTCGGATCCTATATAGGGATAGCCGGTGCGCTCGCTGGCTGAGCGCGGTGCGGCCAGTCTCAAAAAGGACAAAAAAAAAAAAAAGACAGATTTTCAGAATGGATCAGAAAGCAAGACTAAACTATATGTTGTCTACAAGAAACCCACTTTAAATATAGTGACACATATAAATTTAAAATAAAGGGATGGAGAAAGATATACCATATTAACAGTAATCTAAAGAAAACGGGAGTAGCTATTTTAGTTTCAGACAGTGCAGACTTCAAAGGAAGAAAAAATATTAGAGATAAAAGTGTTGCACAACAATAAAGGAGTCAATACTTCAGACATAAAAATCTTTAATGTGTATGTGCTTAACAACAGAACATCAAAATACATTAGACAGAATCTGATAGAACTACAGGGAGGAATAGATGAATTCACCATTATAGTTGGAGACTTCAACACCTCTCTGTCAGAAATGGACAGATCCAGCAGGCAGAAAGTCAGTAAGGATACAGTTGAACTCAGTAGCACCATCACTGAGGTGAAAATAATTGACATCTATAGATGACCTCATCCTACAAGGGGAGATTTCACATTATTCTCAAGCTCACCAGAAACATTCACTAAGATAATCCACAGTTTAGTCCATAAAACACACCTTAACAAATTTAAAAGAACAGAAATCATACAGTGTCTGTTCTTGGATCACAATGGAATTAAACTAGAAATGAATAACAGAAAGGTGGCTGGAAAGTCCCCAAATATTTAGAGATAAAACAACAAACTTTTAAATAACACATAGGACAAAGAAAAATCTCAAGAAAAACTCAAAAATAGTCTGAACTAAATTAAAATGAAAACGTATCAAAATTTGTGTGATGCAGGAAAAGCATGTGCTTAGCGGGAAATTTGTAGAGTGGAATGCATATATTAGAAAAGAAAAATGACATAAAATCACTAAGCTTCCACATTAGGAAACTAGGTGGAAAGAAGAGCAAATTAAACCCAAAGTAAGCAGATGAAAAGAAGTAAAAATTAGAGCAGAAATTAATAATTGAAAATAGGAAATCAGTATAGAAATTCAATGAAACCAAAAGCTGGTTCTTTGGAAAGATAAATAAAATCAGTAAGACTCTGGCCAAGCTAACAAAAACAAACAAAAGTAGCCAAATAATTAATATCAGAAGTGAAAAAGGGGACATCACTGTAGTTCCCACGGATATTAAAAGGATAATAAAGGAATACTATGAGCAACTCTTTGCCCACAGATTTGATAATGTAGATGTAATGAACCAATCCCTTGAAAGATATAAGTTGCCAAAACTCACACAAGAAAAATAGATAATCTGAATAGGTCTATACCTACTAAAGAAATTGAATCAATAATAACCTTCCAAAAACAGAAAGCACCAGGCACAGATGTGTTCACTGGAAATTTCTATCAAATGTTTTAGGAAGAAGTTATATCAACTCTCTATAATTTCCTTCAGAAGATAGAAACAGGAAATATTTCCTAACATTCTGTGATCCAACATTACTCTAATATCAAAATCAGACAAGACATTACAAGAAAACTACAGACCAATATCTCTCATAAACATCGAAGCAAAATTCCTCAATGAATAGTAGCAAATTGAATCCAACAATGTACACACACAAAAATTATACACCACAGCAAAGTAAGATTTTTCCCAGGTATATAAGGCTGGTTCAATATTCAAGAATCAATTAATGTAAAACCATTACATCAACAGACTAAAGAAGAAAACTGCATGATCATATCAGGAGATCCAGAAAAAGTATTTGGCAAAATCCAACACCCGTTCACAATAAAAACTCTAAATTAGGAATAGAGGGGGAACTTCCTCAACTTGATAAGGACTATCTACAAAAAATCTACAACTAACATCATGCAACAATGAGAAACTCAAAGATTTCCTACTAAGATCAGATACAAAGCAAGGATGTGCCCTCTCACCATTGCTTTTCAACATCATACTCAAAGTCCTAAATGATGCAATTAGACCAAAAAAAAAATAAAAAGAATAAAGATTTGGAAGAAAGAAATAAAACTGTCTTCACAGATGACATGATTATATACATAGACAATCTGAAAGAACTGACATAAAAACAATTCTTGGAACTAGTAAGTGATTATAGCAAGGTGGAAGGATATACGGCAAAAGCAAAAAAGTAAAACATTTCCTGTACACTAACAGTGAAAAGTGGAATTTGAACTTAAAGACAGTACGGTTTACATTAGCACCTGAAAAAATAAAATACTTAGGTATAAATCTAATAAAAGACATACAAGATCTATATGAAAAAACAGCAATATTCTAACAAACGAAATCAAAGAACTAAATAAATGGAGAGATATTCCATATTCATGGATAGGATGACTCAATATTGTCAAGATGTCAGTTTTTTCCAACTTAATTTATAGATTCAATCTCAATCAAAATTACAGCAAGTTATTTACTGCATATTGACAAACTGATTTTAGAGTTTATAAAGAGAAGCAAAAGACCCAGAATAGCCAATACAATATTGAAGAAGAACAAAGTTGGAGGATTGACACTATTCAACTTTAAGAGATACTATAAAGCTATAGTAATTAAGACAGTGTGGTATTGGTGAAAGCCTATACAAAAAGGTCAATGGAACAGGATAGAGAGCCCAGAATAAATAGTCAACTGATCTTTGAGAAAGGACCAAAGGCAATCAATGGATAAAAGATAGTCTTTTCAACAAATGGTGTTGGAACAAATAGACATCCACAGGAAAGGAAAACGAATCTAGACACAGACCTTACACTCTTTGCAAAAATTAACTGAAAATGGATCATAGGCTAAATGTAAACACAAAACTATAAAACTCCTGGAACATAACATAAGAAAACATCGAGAGGACCTTTGGTTTGATGATGACTTTGTAGACGCAACAGTAAAGGCACAATCCATTAAAGAAAGGAGTTCTTCATTAAAGAACTTATGTACACACAGAAACCTGCATATAGATGTTTATGGCAGCTCTATTCAGAGTTGCCAAAACCTGAAAGCAACCAAGATGTCCTTCAGTAGGTAAAAGGATAAATAAACTGTGCTACATCCAGACAGTGGAATAGTATTTAGCACTAAACTGAAATGAGCTAGCAAGCCATGAAAAGACATGTAGGAAACTTAAATGCTTATTACTAAGTAAAAGAAGCCAGTCTGAAAAGACAACATACTGTATGGTTCCAACTATGTGACATTCTGGAAAAGGCAAAACTATGGAGACAGTAAAAAGTCAGTGGTGCCAGAGATTGAGACAAACAGGCAGAGCACAGGACTTTTAAAACAATGAAACTACTCTATGATGGTGAGTACATGTCATTATACTTCTGTCCAAACCCACAGAATGTACAGTACAAAGAATGAACCCTGATGTGAACTACGAACTTTGATAATGATTGTCAGTGGAGGTTCGTTGATTTTAACAACTGTACTGTTGTGTTGTGGGGGATGTCGACAGTGCGAGAGGCTGTGCGTGTGTGGGGGCAGGGCGTATGTGGCAACTCTCTATACTTTCCATTCAATTTTGCTGTGAGCCTAAAACTGTTTTAAAAAATGAAGTTTATGGATTTAAATAAAAAATAAAATATAATAACTGTATGATTAAAGCAACATGAGGATATTCCAGTCTTGCCCAACATCTCTCCCCCAACCTCATTCAAGAAGCATTTAATGGGACTTTCTGGTTAGCTCAGTTGGTTAGTGTGGTGCTGATAACACCAAGGTCCAAGGTTCTATCCTTGTACTGGCCAGCCACCAAAAAAAAAGAAGCATTTGTACCATAATCCATCACAAAATTTTGTGTGAAAAAGTTACAGAAACCGTAGGTTAAAAATAAGGCCCGAAGATTCTTTAGGGAGAATTACGGTCCCCACAATGTCAAGTAATATGATATAAATAGGAAAGGAGGCAGTTAAGATCGTAAGCCTTGGTGTCAGACCCAGGCTAAAGTCCAGCTACACTGGGCCAGCTCCTCTGCCTCTCCAAGCCTGATTACCCACCTATGATGCTGGGTGATGAAAGTCCCCTTCCCCTCCAAGGCTGTCATGGAGATCATTTGTGAGTATGTTTAGTGCCCAGCCCAGCCCCCCCGGTATATGCACTCACCCATTCCATACACGTGCAGTGGGCTTGGGGCTGGAACTAGGACCACAAATAGAACAGACCCTGTCCTGCCCCTCACAAAGTTTGCAGCTGGAAAGACAGCCTATAAACATTAATATTGTATGAATTTGTGTAATTACTGTGATAAATGGATTCAGTTTAAATTATGTGATAATTCTGCATTGCCTAGCTTTTAAAAAACAGAAAACAAACTGTAAGTACCTTTATGATAATTAACTACCTTTTAAGGAGCCTCCGGCATACTCTCCCCACTTCTCACCCCATTCTTTGGTTAATTCCTGTTTAACCTGTCAGATCTCAGCTTAAACACCACCAAGGCTCTGAAGAGTGGCCTTTCCTGATCCTCTAACCTCAGTCACAGCTTCCTGTTTTGGTACCATGTTTTCCTCTCTCGTAACAATTTGTGTGATGTCTGGCTCCCCCCAGGCCAAGCTGAATGAAGGCAGGACTGTGTCTTCTCAGTATACTAACTACCTGGCAACCGCATCTGGTGTCTGGTAGGTGCCCAGGAAATGTCCGCTTAATTAATTCCTTGTCATTACAAGAGTGGTCTGCATCTGCATTTCTCTTTCTTCTCGGAATTCTGCCAGTCATGGTCACAGATACCACCAAATGTACAGAGGCAAAAGCCTCCCAGGCAACAATTGTGTCTAGCTTTTCTCCTAGACACAAGTGGAAGCAACTGAAAGGATGACCATGCACCTGTGGGGCATTTGACACTGTTCACAGTCACATGCGCTTGTCTTCTCTCATCTGGATCAAGACTACCAGAGCTAAGCAAGTGTGGGAGTCTCCAGGTGGCCTGACATATGCAAACTCAGAACTCCTCATGGCACTATCTTTAGATTCTGTGTCTTCTGCTACCTCCCCTGAGCACTCTTTAGATCTATTTTATCTGGAAAATCACTAAATCGGTCTGAAAACAGATCATGGAGATGTGGGCAAAATGAGCCTTTCCTTTGCCAGTACATACCAGGCATCCTCCTCTTCTGCCACTTGGAGAGAGAGAATATGAAAAGGCCAGTGATTCCAGCAGTAAAACAGTATCTCCCTCTCCTGCGATGACAAACATGTTTGCTCTGAGGAGGCAGCTGAGAATTGGCCCACCAGCCCAAACCCCCTCTTTAATGAGCTGTTTCAGGGTTTCCCAGTCCACAGGGAGTGGGAGCTGCATGTCACCTTTTCCCTTTAGAAGAGATGATACTGACCCATTCCATTTCATAGCAGATCATCGTCAAATCACCAGAGGATGTCTGAGTGATGAAAAGTGGCATCCTGAAATCACTCCATGCATATTTAGCAGTCTCTTATTGGGAAGGAAAAATATTATCAGAGCTTAAGAAGAAGTGGAAGGTAATTTTTTTTTTTGTTGTTTTCATTTTTCTCCCACTAAAGCCGTTAAAGGGCACTTTTCCAGGGATTTCTCTACTGACCTAAATGACATCCCAGGTACTTGAGCTCCTCTACTGTGCATTGCAAATTCCAAATCCTTGTTAAACTGTAGAAGTAAAGAAATGGATCAAAGAGATCCTGGGGGAAGAGAAACAGAAAAAGCAGGTCTACAGATTAAATAGGTTCACCCAAACACACCACTTCCACCACTGCAGCACTGAGCAGAGTCCACCTTTGCTCCATCAAGATGCCTATTTGCTAGAAGCCCTGTGTTCCCAGCTTTTCAGCCTGAGCCTGGTACAGCCTGTACAGAGTGATGCTGGAAGCCAATGGAATTCTTCCAGAAACAGCCTCAAAGAAAATGAGCTAATAGTGGATTATCCTGCTTCTAAAGGAGACTGATTAGTTTGGCTATATCAGTTTGCAATTAATATCCATTAGGAAACCAAAAGATACAAAGAAAAAGAATCACAGCTCCTAAGAAGCTGCTATAAAAGTGACCCTGTGCTAAACACTTGCAATGGATTACTTTAATTCGTCCTCACACCAAACCTTTGAGGTATTATTATTATCATTACCCCCATTTTGCAGTTAAGAAAACACTCTGAGATGTTAAACATCTTTGTCCGAGGTCATACAGTGCTATTCCTAGAGCCAGAAATCAAACTTGGGTAATTGAACCAGAGTCCACACTCTACCCTACATGTTGTGCACCCTTATGTAAAAGTGATGGATCTGAATGGGTTCCCACAGAATTTAAGGATCACGTTTATGCTTGGGGTGCTTTCAGGATAGGCCTCAAACCACTGGCTGTAAGGCCATTCCATAGTCTCCCTCTTTCCATGTTAATCTTGTCTCTCCTCAGCCTCTTTGCCTTCAAAGCCCCTCTGCACACCAGTCTGACAACCACTCAGGCTCAAGAGACCTTTTTTTACCCCTAGGTTTAGAACCCCACTAATCTGGAAGACAAGAATGCAAATTGTGGAATCCACCTAACCAGTAGTACCAGGCACTTCTGGGCCTGCTGTACAAGGAGAGGGGCTTTGCATACAGAGGTTGGAGAGATGGAACACCATGGCCAAGGCCACACAGCAGAGAAAGGGAGAAACACAGTGCCTGTCCAGTCTCTGGTTCCAGCCTATAGGGTTTTTCTCTGCTGTGCTAAGACATGACCTAAAAGATGAGTTTAACTAAATGTCTCCATAGAGTCTAGGGATTTTTCATCCAAAATTAATTAAGGACCAAATCTTCCAGACAATAAATGCTCAGACATTTAATGACCACCTACTGTGTGTATAGGGACTACATACTAGAATTTCTCATCAAATCCCAATTTCAAATATTCTGTCCCACTATTTCTGTAAGTACTCTGATGTCAGGGCATGGATTCTGAGTTGTCATTCAGAATATTGTGTCATTTTCCAGGAGGGCAGGGACCTTGAGTGTCCTGTCCACTGGAATCTCCAGCACCTGGTGTAATGTATGGCATATAGTAACCACTCAATAAATATTTATTGAATAAATAAATGTTTAGGGGAGATGATTCTCTTACAAGTCTCTTGTGTTTCACATTTTGCTAGCGAAGACAGTGATAGCCTTTGTTTTACTTAAGAGTAAGGAAGGAATTTAGATATTGGACAAGATGAATGGAGGGTTGGATCTCAAAGGAGGCTGGAGTGTGCATGGCTGGGGTCAAAGCTAGCAGGGCGTAAACGCAAAGGAGCAGGGCTTGGACCGGATAAAGCTGGATTTTGAGAAAATTGACCTGATGAGGCAAATCCTTTGGAAGGAAATAGAGACTAGCCTTTGAAATATTTTCATAATAATATTCTTCACATTTTATTGAACAAACATTATAACAAAAGTACACAGTATTAAAAATGTAAAAGCCTTCATACTGCACCAGATATATGAGATGCTTTTATTCTGTCTTTGCTCCTATCTTCATACATTTTTCATTCCTAAAATCAATTTTTTATTTTGCAGATTTCCCTTAAAATTTTTCATGTTACCATATTTTCTCTTCATAGTTACACTTTTCATACTGTACAATTTATTATTTGTGAGCCCTAGTAACTTAGGCTTTCTGACACTCAGTTTCCTCATCTTAAAAATGAGGATAATTCTACTTTTTGTGAAATTGTAAAACTAAAGTTAGGAAAAGTCAGTAGCACAGGGTTGAGTAAGCATCCAATAAATGATGACTGTGCCTACTCATTTTAACTTCTAGTCTAAACCTTAGATTCACTTCTTTTCTGATCTTTGACATAGATCATGTTTTTTATATAGTTTTAATCTCTCAAATATCTATAATAACAAAACACTTTTACATACTTTATTTCAATTGATCTTACTTGTAACCTTTTTAGACATCATTCCCATTTGCAGATGAAGGAATGGAGAGAGATTGGTTGACTTGCTGCTGTGAACTGAATTGTGTCCCGCCCCCCTGCCCCAAATTCATATGATGAAGTCTTAACACCCAGTGCGATTGTATTTAGAAACAGGGCCTATAAGGAGGTAGAAAGTTAAATGAGGTCATAAGGGTGGGCCCTGATCCTGTAGGATTAGTGTCCTTATAAGTAGAGACACCAGAGACTTCACACCATGTGAAGACCAAAGAAAAGTCTTCTGTCAACAAGTCAGGAACAGGTCTGTCACCAGGAAATGAATCAGGGGTCAGGATCTTAGACTTCCAGCTTCCAGAGCTGTGAGAAATAAATTTCTGTTGTTTAAGTCATCCAGACTATGCTTTTTTAAAAACAGCCTGAGCAGACTAATATATTTGTCTTGTGACTGTTAGCTGGGACTTGGCTCTCTGGTCCCCAGTTCTGCATTTCTCCATGACAGCAAGCTGCCTTCCTTACACTGGTCTGATTTTTTTTCTTTTAGCTCTTTCATGTTAATAGTTTTATACGAAAAGTTCTCATACTTATCTTTTTTGAAAACTATATTGTGTCTCAATTACCAATCTTGGGCTTCTTGACCTTCATCTCTGACCTCTCTTCCCTGTTGACTGTGCTCCAGCTGCACGGGACTCCTTGACTTACATGACAAACACATTCCATTCTCAGAACTTGCATTTGTGCCCTTCCTCTGCGTAGGAAGCTCTTCCCTGTGACAGGTGTGGCTCGTTTGCTGAGTTCATTTGAGTCTCTGTTCCACTGTCACCATCTCAGACAGGCCTTCCCTGACTATTGGATCTACAATGGATCACTCTATCTAAATGTGTTTTCTATCCCACTACAGTTTCTTTTCGCAGCATGTCACAGAAGTGACATCACATTATTTGTTTAATTCCCTTTCTATAATCTGTTTTCCCCACTAAAATGTAAGCTCTTCTTGGGCAGGAAATTTGGTCCCTGCAGTAGTAACCTTAGCGTCTAGTTCTGTTCCAGATGCATAGTAGGTGACTCAATACATTAGACTGAATAAAAAAAGAAAGATACAACAATCACAATAATACATTGAACTTTCAAAAGGAGAGAACAGAACTGAGGTTATCAGAGGTGGTGGGCAGGGGAAGCGGTGGTCAGGAAGGAATTGATAAAAGGCCACAAAAAATGATTACATTATATAATGTTGAATATACTACTTATCCTGATTTGAGCATCACATATTGCACACAGGTACTGATATTCAACTCTGTACCCCACAGATATGTACAATCAACTGTGCTTCAATGATAATAATAAAAACTATTAGACTCAGTTTGTTGAGTGGATGAATGAGGCCTTGTTGGGAGAGGTGCTCCATTGGCCTGAGCATCTTCTGCACTGTCTTGCTGGGTGTGCCAACAATGCAGGGCCCCACCTGCTCGTTAACCGGCCAGTTCTCAGAGCTGTGTTTGAAGCAAGCAACTTAAAAGTCAAAGTAACCTCTCCCCCTAGGCACAGGGCAGGATTGCTTCCACTTACTGTCCAAGTGGTGAATCCCATGCCCAGTGGTCTCTCCTGTCACACAGCCCCTTGCGTGTGGGCTCCAGCACCCCCATGGGACTTGGAACACATGGGGGACCTGCACAAACAAACATGAAGCTCTCTCTCAAGCTTTTGCCCAGAGTAGTAAAATTCTTTTTCTCTGACTCAGGAGTCTCATCATGTCTTTTGCCAGCATCTAAGAAACAGGGTGACTTATTAGCTTACAAGTAGGATAAAATCTTAGACCCTGCACAGTACTCAACAGGCATATAATTTACTGATTTTTAAAATTACTAATTAGCAGAATTTTTTTCCCTTTGGGGATTATTTCCTTAATACATTTTCTCCCAAGTTTAATAACTGAGTTGAAATGTAGGAACAGTGTGATTGTTCTTTTTACATATTTCCCAATTGTACCTCAGGGAGGTTTAATGGACTCACTGTTCTTTTAGCCTTGGCTGTGGAGAAACAAGCGTGAGAGATTGACAGCATTGCCCAAGTCAATTTTATCATTAGAAAAAAATGTTTAATTGATATATAATGATGCATTTTAATTGTTTTAATTTGTATTTCTTTAATTGTTAAAAAGACTGCATTTTTTTCCGTATGGTGAGTTGTAGAAGCTGTTCATCTGCTTTTAACTACTTTATAGAGGAATTTGGGTAGTGACTTTACGGATATTTATCAATTTTAATGTATTTAGAGATCATACTTTCATCAGTTCATTGTCACATAATTTTTCTGTTACTCCTTTTGTATTCATTCTATTATGTTATTTTGAATAAATTTTTCTTTCATATAACAGAACACATTGTTTTTGTCTACATCAATGTCTTCAATTTACTCAGTAATCATAAATTGCTTTCCTGTCCCCTATTTCCATTATTAAAGTTTATGATTATATGAAAAATGATCCCCATACCAACCAGAAGCAAAAAAAAGAAAAAAGAATACAATGATTTGATCCCCCTAGAGTCATTGTTGTACGTTATTGGAGATGCTGGTCCAGCCTTCTCACCCGCATGCTATGTAACCCTGTCCAAGGAAGCTCAGCCCTGATTACTAATGCAAGACATTGCAGTGACACAAACATGTGTACGATGCTGTCCTGATCCTGGAGGACCCTTCATCTACCAGAGACCACAATCCATTTATCTAATAACCACAATGCAGCAAAATGTGCTAACAGCTGGTTAGGAGTACCAGCAAGGGTTTCTGGTTTTGGTGGGGAAGAGAATTCACCTCCAGTGAGGAGGAGCAGAGAAGGCCTGTGGGGGAGGCGGCTTTCAATCTGGACCGTAAATATGGGGAGGAATGTCACTGACGAGTCCGGGGGAGAGGAGGAAGGAGGCATACTGGCAGGAGGAAGAAGATAAGCAAGGGCTTGGAGGCAAAAGAGCAACAACAAAACAAAACAAAAACACAAGCAAAGAATGACCAGGAAATGCCAACACTGGCCAAATGCTAGTGCATTCACTTCAGGCTTGTCAATTTTTGATTTTAAAGAAAGCAGAAGTAGAACATTTTTATCATCTTTATTCAGCTGATCCTTTCATTTTTCTTTAGTACTTCCATAGATCTCTCATGATTATCTTTTTTTGCTGTTATTAAAAAGCATTTGCTCTGGGCCGGCCCGTGGCTCACTCGGGAGAGTGCGGTGCTGATAACACCAAGGCCCCGGGTTCGGATCCCATATAGGGATGGCCGGTTTGCTCACTGGCTGAGCATGGTGTTAACAACACCAAGTCAAGGGTTAAGATCCCCTTACCGGTCATCTTTAAAAAAAAAAAGCATTTGCTCTTTGATATTGTTGCCCTTGTGTGTTCTTCCAGATGATTTTTAATATCATTTTATCAGGTCATTTTCCTATTGTTCATCAAGTCTCAGATGAAGTGCTACCTCCTTTGAGAAGCTGGTCCTGATGCCCACCTCCACTCCAGCCCCAGCCCCAGATGGTGCCCCTGCTCTGGCCCCCAAAGCTGGTGCTGGGACAGGGACCCGTTTCTGCCTCTCCACTAGATCACAAACTCCCTGAGGATGTGGGGCCTCTCTCAGCTTTCCCAGCCACAACCACCTCCACCCCTGGGGCCTGGTGTAGGCTTAGTAAACCTGCATCAATGAATGAATGAGAAAAGATGTAAAGAGAACCAAGCAGCAGCTCACTGGAGATGAAGAAGAGTTGAGTGTGTTTGAGGATGTCACGGACGACATCTGGTCACAGACGGTGAGAAGAAGGTATCTAATCATAAAGCCAAGAAGTGGTAAAGAAGGAACAAAAGAGAAGGGAGGAAGTACAGTTTCATTTTTTAAAAATATTTGTAGTCAAGGAAAATGTCAGGAACTGTGTCACAGCTCAAACATTACCTCCTCAGACTGGTCAAATTCATTGGTTCTCAAACATCAGTATACATTAGAATTACCTGGGGAGCTTGGTGAAACACAGATTGTTGGGTCCATCCCCAGAGTTCTATCTGGGCTGGGGCCCAAGGGTCTGCATTTCTTTTATTCTTTTTTTTTTTTTTTTTTTTTTTGCAGCTGGCCAGCATGGGGACCTTGGTGTTACAACACCTTGCTTTAACCAACTGTGCTAACCAGCCAGCCCAAGAGTCCGCATTTCTAACAAGTACCCAGGGGATGCTGACACTTCTGATCCAGGGACCACACTTTGAGAACCACTAGTCTAAAGTAAGATTCTCAGTCATTCTCTATCTACTTTCCATTTTCCTTATATAACTTATTAACCCTCAATGTATACCAAACACTGCTTTAAGTACTTTATATAAATTAACACAATTTTCACAACCACCTTATGAGATACAGTACTTTTATTACCTCCATTCTACACATGAAGAAAGAAGCAGGAGAAACTAAATTGTACTACCCAAATCATGTAGTGAGTTAAGCTCTGACGTCTGTTTGACTATAAGAGGAACTTTAAATGCTGTAAAGAAGCCAGCCCAGGTCTATCAGCTGTGGAACTTTGGATAAGCTGCTTACCCCATCTGCCTCAATGTCTTATAAAATGGGGATTAAAATAGCACATATCTTATAGGTTGTTGGGAGGATGAAATGAATGAATTCACAAAGGCTATTATCATAATTACAATCTGAAATGTATATAATTCTTAGAAATCTACCTTCCCAACTAGAACATAAATTCCATGATAAGAAATTTGTCCCATTGGTTGCTGAGACCCCAGAAACTAGAACAAAACCTAACCTACACTAGACCCCCAACAGATACATATTGTTGTATTGTCTTTGTCAGGTAACCTTTCTTTTCAGATCAACATTATTAATACTTTTGAGATTCAGCTTTTATTAGATTTGCATGTGAACATCTAAATACATTTACTACCTCTACCTAGGTCCACCTAAGCACTATTCACATCTTGAGCTGGGCACCTCTTTCTTGTGAGGGATGTCCTGTGCACTGTAGAATGTTGAGCAGCTTCTTTGGCCTCTACCCACAAGATGCCAGTAGCAACCCCCAGTTGTGACAACTAAAAATGTCTCCATTCATGCCAGATAGTCCCCTAGGGGGCAGAATTGCCACTGTTGAGAACCATTGATCTAGGTAATTCAGATGTCTCCAACTGACAAGTCTCATCTCGAATGTCCTGCTTAACCACAGGCAGTCAGGTCTCCCTCCTGTGGTTTCCCAGAGAAAGATTTGCAGCATTGGCACGGTCCTTTACCTTAGTTCCCCAATTGATAGCTTGTATTCTTTACAAGGAATCACACAGAGAAAAACACTGGGTGTTGAATATGGCTGTTTCAAATGACCACATTGCAAGAGTGAACCATCTCCCTCCATGCAAAGGCTGTTGAGGATTTCTCCTCACCTTGGAGTTAGGGCCTCAATCCCTAAGTCCTCACATTCCAGCCCATTTCTGGGGTGTCTGATTTCCAGAATGTCTACTCTCATCAGAAACAAGGACTCCTCCTAAGACTTTGCCTTAGCCCCTTCCCTCACCTAGACAATACCAAAACCCCTAAATAGATACATTTTTTGGAGTCAGAGTTGTTCAATGGGCCATGACACCAGGTGTGAAGTTTTGAGAAGAAAGCGTGAGATGAAAATGTACCACTGCACCCTTCCTGCTTGCACCATAGCTCTACTGTGCTCCTCACCACAAAGGGTTAAATTCTTGAATGAGAATGCTTGTTCGAGCACACCTACACACACACACACACACACACACACACACACACACACCTAAAGAACAACAAAAAACATTTTTAAGGATAGAATAGTCTAGAACCACATTTACAGGAATTTTCTCCCTAAAGGGAATATGATCAGCAGAGAAGCATGCCACACACAGTGAAATGCTCTTTTACGGAGCAATCAGATCAGTTTCCCTCCTTGCTCCCGAACCTCTCTGTTTCAGAAAGGATTGCAGCCTTACCGTGGCATAACAAAAAGGCTCAAAGGAACTGCTTGACATGAAGGTGAAATTCAGACCTCCACCTCTAGAGAAACCAAAAAGCTGCCTGCAACTTTAAAATAGCCATTTCCCTTCCTCACTGCTTGTCTCTATCAAGGTTTTAAAACATCATGTGGAAAAAATTAAAGAAAATTTACATCCACATAAAAGTCTGCACGCAGTTGTTTATAGCAGCTTTAGTCATAATTGCATAATTGCCAAAACTTGGAAGCAGCAAAGAAAAAAATCGTGTGGTCTAGTCTCAGTGAGGTACCCCATTGTGTCTATAGTTGGAGATGAATCTGGATTCATATCCTCTGCACATTAACATAAGCCACAGTGTCATCTGCCTTTATAAAATTATTTTAATCACATTCCTTCAATTATGTTTTGTACTGAAATTTAACAATTAAAAACATACTCCTCTACTCTGCTATAAACTACAGTTATTGTACTTAACAACAACAATAAATAGTAATAATCCCTGGATGGTCCGTCCAGGGACTTGTGCTCTGAGGAGCCTGACCTGGGCTTGCTGTTAGTCCTGCCTCCTCACTGCTTCACCGCTGTGGATTTGCTTTAGCATAAAAGTGGGTGGAAATAATTTCCCCACATAAGCAATGGGCTTATCTCCAACCCAGTATTAAGGTAATATTAATGATCAGAAGAAGGTAAAGAAGAAAAAACATGTTCAAGAAAACATCTAGGTGTAATTGGAGTTTGTTTTTCCTACTGTGTGGGTGGTGAAGCTAATTTGTTTGCAGGAATGTGGGGAGAGAGAGTGCATTAGAGTGACTGTCCCTCCTACTAGTCTTGGAGTTTTTATTAGCCGAAGTGCTCCTTACCCCTCCTAGCTGCTGCTTTTTACATGACCAAAGGTAGTTTTAAAAACATTTCTATGTGCTCAAACCTCAGCTCTTGAAAATTCATTCTTTCTTATTAAAAGACGTCTAACAAAGACCCTTGGTCAAGAACAGAAAGTTTTTCAGGTCAGTCAGTAATGCTAATAAAGACCATCCAACAGCTGCCAGGATCTGGCACAACGGGTCACACCCCAGGGTGATCCAGGGTGGCTGAGGGATCTTCCTGGTATGATGTCCAATGTTCTTCTCTCTGACTGATCTTGCTACCTGTTGTGCTGCCCCCCTCATCAATAGGGGGTTGGATAGAAGCAGAATAAGGAGGGAAGGGAAAAGGGGTGCATCTCAGCTGACCTTTTCTGCATTTTAAGCAGCTCACAAAAGGGGAAATTGGGGAAGAAGGGCATGAGGTCTGGAAATTACTCACACTCCCTCTGTAGGCTAATTTACATTCTGCAACCTGCTCTGAGCTGCATGGAGTTCAGAGTAGCAAGGACCAGGGGATTTAGCCCCAGATCCTGTAACTGAACCATCAGCCCTAGAATGACCAATAGTTGTAATTTCTAACTCCAGAGAAGCAAAAGAGAAAAGTGCTTTGAAAAAAAAAATAAAAGAAGTCCAAGGCTTGTAATTTGGAAATGTCTATTCAGAAACACATCATTGAGAGAAGTATAGCTTAGAAAAATAGATAAGTCAAGACAATACTTGGTAAGATTAATGCATGTGCTATGGTCTAAATGTTTGTCCCCTCTAAAACTCATGTTGAAACTTAATCCCCAATGTACCAATATTAAGAGTGTGGGAAACCGAGCTATGGTATTTGAAAAGTGAGGACTTTAAGAGCCCTCATGACCCAAAGGATTCATGGATTAATTGGTTAATGAACTAATGGGTTATCACTGGAATGGGACTGGTGGCTGTACAAGGAGACAAAGAGAGACCTGAGCAAACACACTGGCACACTCTAGCCCTCTTGCCATGTGACACCCTGTGCTGGCTTGGGACCCTGCTAACAAGAAGACCCTCACCAGATGCAGTCCCTTGACCTTGGACTTTCCAGCCTCCAGAACTGTAAGAAATAAATTTATTTCTTTCTAAATTACCCAGCTTCAGGTATTCTGTCATAAGCAACAAAAAACAGACTAAGACAGTGTAGATTTATAGTACAGATATAAAGAGCTGTAAAGAAATATCCTACCAATTTGTTGCTTGTTGAATTTTAGCTGTAAGGTTTTAGAGAAAAGCATAAAATATTTTGAAAAAGGCATGGATTTAAGTATAGACTAAGAAAAATCTCTCAGTCACTATCCTGCTTCACACTCTTGAGGTGAAAATCCCAATTCTGCCCAAGATCCCTGGGGCAGAAAGTATACTAATATCTGGAAACCCTAGACTTTTCATTCGTCCCAGGAGGTTTCTGAGACAAATTCAAATTCTGAGCTGCAGAGAAAGGCCTGGTGTTTCCTGTTCCCTGGTGTGCTGACTGGCAGCTCTAAACGAACTTCAGAAGTTGCAAGGAAGGAATGATACTTTCTCTGTCTCTGCCCCCTGCTTTCTCTCCCTACCTCTCCGCTATGGTTTTGATCGGTCTCTTCACTGGAATCTGATTTCTGTGGGTGGCAGGAGAGAGCCATTACCAGGCCTTCTCCTTGAAGTTTCTTTGATGTTTATCATTTATGATTCCAACACATTCCAGAAAGGCTCCTTTTATCTTACGAAGTCTGAACTTTTTTCCGGGTTTGACAGAAAGTCTGGTCTCTGGATATTCTTTCTTTCGGCAAACTTAACTTTTACCTTTAAAGATAGGGTTTTGTGCTGGACTATTTTCCTACTATGAAATTTTTCTTTTGGTCTCTGAGGGTTACAGAGAAAACAGAAAAGACGTTCAAGGTTCTCTTTGTTTTGCTCCCGCTTTTCTTTCAGCGTCTCCCCAGACTCATCCAGCAATGACGTGACCCGAGGCTCGTTTGCCAACTCTGAGTGGCCACAGAGGGGCTGTGGAGCCCCACGGGCTTGGGAGCCAAGGCCAGCTCAGCCATGGGCCAGCACAGTGCCCACGGTTGGGACGCTTGAGCTCTGCTCATGCTCATGCTCCTCTGGCCTCCTTGGAACCTCCCTCACAGAGGGAGTGACGAGCTTGTCACACTCTGCTCCACATGAGACCCCACAAGTGAATGTGATGTACTCTTTCCTTTCTTTCCTCTTCTTCCTCCATTTTCCCCCTTCATTCCCTCTCAACTTTAGGCTATCAGAGTTGACACCAAGATCCCCCTCTCAGACCGAAGGACTTGGTCTCCACCAGCTGGGGAAGCTGCGACTGACAGCCCTCAGCTCTCAACCCCTTCCAGGAGCAGCCATCAGCCATGATCAACACAGAGCATAAAGGGCCAGGTTTTTTGCTCCAACTTGAGACTCAGGAAGGTCATCCCAGCTCCAGAACCCCATGGTGGGGTTAGCTGCAACTTTTGTTGAAACTGTGTCATGGCTCAGTTTCTCTCTTGGCCCAAACCTTTCTTCACTCCCTTTAGGTGATTTTCACTCCTAAGAACACAGCCCAACAAACTTCCTGCACACTAATCTCCATCTCAGCGTCTGTTTTCTCACCTGCAACAGCCATGATGAGGTGGGATGCAGAAGGCACCGTTTGATGGACAAAAGAAATGCACGTAAAACAGATCAGTAGCAATATAAGGTGACTAATGAAGAGTCATAATTTACCATTCGAACAACACATTCACAGGAAATAGTCAATGGGGTGAGAGCAGTCAAGAGAGACTTCCTGAAGGAGACAGAGTGGGAGCTGGGACTTGTCTATGGGTAGGATTTGAAAAGGAGGAGGAACACCAGGGGGTGCTTCAGGTAAAGGGAATTACTTAAGTGATCTGAGAATGAACATACCTAGTTTGTGAAATGGTAAGTTTTATGTGGGCAAAGCAGAGCTAGATACATGGTCTGGATAAGCTTGACTGTGGTTAGTAAATTTGGAAGAACTCTCGTAGCCAGGCTGAGATGTTTGAACTCCCACAAGCCCACAAAGTGCTGAGGAACAATTAGGCAGGTGTGCTGGAGCAGAAGGGGGACACGATGAATCTTACTTAGGTATAGGTGACACTGAAAAATTGTTGGGGCTGGGTGGGCAGAGATCTCATAATCTTGATACCAGTCATTTTAAAAATTACTCCTAATTTTACATATTTTAACAAAAATCTATTATTTTTACTTCATTGTAGAGTAGAGCAGTGACTCAAGTTTCATGACCTGCGCATCTGTTTTATGAGCTTTTGACAGTTCCACTGCAGCTATCCTCTCCCTCCTGGGAGGCTGGCACATTATGATGGGAGTTCGAGTACCTGGGCTGTGCCACTATCCTTCCCCTCTTCTGGGCTTGTGTGCTTAGGAGGATTATTGTATCAGCAGTTTATATGATAGGTTAGCACAGGGGCTGTTGGGTGGTCATTCCACTGATCCAAGTGAGGAGTAAAGAGAGCTTGGACTCAGGCAGGGCAACAGGGAAGGAGAAGACACATATGAGAGACTTAGCCAGAGTCACTGCAATTGCCAAACAGATTTCAATTCTGCTTGACTTGGAATTTGTTAAGGGAGGAGTGGGAGAGTTGAAACCTGAGGCTATATGGGGTTTCTGGACCCCTTTCCCTGAGTGCATCCAGAGTGATGTTGCTTGGGAAGTCCAGGAGCACATCTGTTCCTTTCTCTGTTGCTTTCCAAATGATCTCACTCCCTAGACACCCTATTTGGGGGAAAACGAACTGTCCTTCATAAAGAGGCCACACTCCCTCACTCTGAGTTTCTTCCTCACTAAGGCAAATGGGTTGCACTGAGCCCTTCACAGTCTGTATAACTTGTTGTGACCCAAGAGTGTGAATGGGGTTGGGATCTGGTGTGTGACCAGGACTCGAGTGGTATCAGAACTGATCTCAGTTTGAGGAAATCTAGTCCTTACGGGACAAGAACCAGCAGCCTTGAACTTGTTAGCATGTTAGCCTCATTTCTCCCTTTGCCATGGGCATCAGGATACTTAGAGTCATATTTAATTTTTGTTTAATTTTTCATGGTGGTTATATATATAAAACATAAAATTTGCCATTTTAAACATTTTTAAGTGTACAGTTCAGTGGCATTCATTACATTCACAATGTGTGCAACCAGTCACCTCTGTGTCCGAATTTTTTCATCATCCCCAACAGAAACTCTGTAACCATTAAGTAGTAACTCCCCATTTTCTCCTCCCCAGCCCCTGGTAACATCTGATCTACTTTATTTCTATATGAGTTTGCTTTTTCTAGACATTTGTCCTTTTGTGTCTGGCTATTTTCACTTAGCATAATGTTTTAAAGGTTCAGCCATGCTGTAGAATGTATCAGAATTTTATTCCTTTTTACAGCTTAATAATCTTCAGTTGAAATGTTTAAACATATTTTGTTCATCCATTCCTCTGTTGATGGGCACTTGGGTTGTTTACACCTTTTGGCTGTTGTTAATAATGCTGCAATGAGCATTGGCTTATGAGTCTCTGTTTTCATTTCCTTTGGAGTGGAATTGCTGGGTCATATGGTAATTTTATGTTTAGCTTATTGAGGACCTGCCAAGCTGTTTTCCACGGTGGCTGCACCATTTTACAATCCACCAGCAATGCACGAGGATTACAACTTCTTCACATACTCACCAACTCTTGTTATTTTTATTTATTTTTTAAATTTATGGCCATTCTAGTAGGTGTGAGGTGGTATCTTATGTGGCTTATACTTCTTAATTGCAGGAATTATTTTTTGAATATATATTTTCCCTTCCTTTGCTACAATTTTATAACCTATCTCTATTTCTATTGTTTATGGTCTTCTTTTTTTCATTATAAATCTTTTTGGAAATAGATGAATTTTAAATTATGCATGAAGGAATGAAGAAAAAATAACAAAAAGACTTAACTGAATTTAAGCTGCTTTATGAGAGCTCACTTTTTGTGTTATGAAGCTCTTATATCCAAATTGCCTTTGACCTCCCAGATGATCTTGTCATGGAGGATTTTCTTCCTTTCTCTTCGTTTCTTTTTCAGGTTTCTTATGTTTGCCTGTATGGTCCAGTGGAGATTTCTCTGCTTCCTGAGTCATTTGACAGTTGAGCTCATTTAATCAAAAGAGATGCTAGTCTTTGTTGTCTTTTTTTGAGCAACATTTATATTGAATTGGCAAGACATGAAACCCCCAGTAACCTAGTGTTCTTTATTGAGGGTGAAATGATACAGGCAATAGAAGACACCCAACCCCCATCCTGCCATGATTTGCCCCATGACATATTCTGAAAATTTTCTATATTTCTTTAAAAACTTCTCCAGCCAAATATTAACCATTACTGTCATTCATGACTTCAGGAGGGGCTGATGACAGTCAATCACAGTGGAAAATAAAGCTTGATTCTCTTTTTTACATGATTTGAGCATGAAATAGGAGAAGGGACAAGATGACCTCTGGGTGTTGCTTTCAAATCTTTAAAACATTACTTTTGCATGTAGAATGAGCATTTGACAAATTCAACACCCTTTCAAGATAAAATATTCAATAAACTAGGATTAGTAGGGAACTTGCTCAACATGATAAAGGTCATATATAAAAAAACCCACAGCCAGAGGTGAAAGACTGAAAGATTTCCCCCTAAGACTAGGAACAGACAAGGATGCCCACTTTTGCTACTTTTGTTCAACCATAGCAATTAAGCAGTGGAAGAAATAAAGGGCATCCAAATTAGAAAGGACAAAGTAAAATTATCTCTATTCACAGATGGCATAATCTTATATATAGAAAACAGTAAATAATTGACAAAAAAAATTGTTAGAGCTAATTAATAAATTCAGTAGAGTTGCAGAATACAAGATCAACATGCAAAAATAAGTTGCATTTCTACACACGATAGGCAATCCAAAAGGGAAATTAAGAAACAACTTCATTTACTTCACCATCAAAAAGAATAAAACACTTAAAAATAAATTTAACCAAAGAAATGCAAGACATACATATAAGTAAAAACTACAAATCATTGCTGAAAGAAATTTAAAAAGACATAAATAAATGGAAAGACATCCCATATTCATGCACTGAAAGTGAATATTATTAATATACCAGTACTCCCCAAAGCAATTCAGATTCAAGGCACTCTCTGTCAAAATCACAACAGCCTTTTTGCAGAAATGGAAAACCCAATCCTAAAATTCATATGGAATCTTTGGGACCAGGAATAGCTAAAACAATTTTGAAAAAGAAGAATAAAGTTGAAGAATTCATAATTCCCAGGTTCAAAACTTACTACATAGCTAGCAAGGCAGTGTGGTACTGGCATCAGGATAGATACATAGACCAATGGAATTGACTTGAGAATCCAGAAATAAACCCATATATCTATGGTCACTTGATTTTTCACAGTGGTGCCAAGACCATTTAATGGGGAAAACAACATCCTCTTCAACAAATGCTTCTGGGGCAATTGGTCCATAGGTAAAAAATGAAGTTAGACCCTTACCTCACACCATATGCAAAAATTTAATCAAAGAATGGATCAAAGACTGAAAAGGAAGAGCTAAAGCTATAAAACTCTTAGAAGACATTTCTCCAAAGAAGATATACAAATGGCCAACAAGCAAATAAAAAGGTGTTAATTGATATTAGTCATTAGGGAAATGCAACTCAAAACCATAATGAAATACCATTTTACACCCACTAGGATGGCTATAATTAAAAAAATGAAAAATAACAAGTGTTGATGAGGATGTAGAGAAATTAGAGCCCTCATGCAATGTAATGTAAAATGGTGCAGCTGCTGTGGAAAACAGTAAAATAAGCTAACATAGAATTACCATATGACCCAGCAATTTCACTTCTAGTTATACACCCAAAAGAACTGAAAACAGGTGTTCGAATATATGAATGTTTATAGCAGTTCTATTCATAATAACCAAAATGTGGAAGCAACCCAAATGTCCATCAACTAATGACTGGATAAACACAATGTGGCATATCCAGTGGAATATTATTCAGCTATAAAAAGTAATAAAATACTGATACAGCTATTACACGGATGAACCTTGACAACATTGTGCTAAGTGAAAGAAGCCAGAAGCAAAAGACCACATATTGTATGATTCCATTTATATGAATAGGCAAATTTATAAAGACAGAAAGTAAATTAGTGGTTGCCAGTGGCTGGACACAGGGGGATATGGGGAGGGACTGCAAATGGATATAGGGTTTCTTTTTGAGGCAGAAAAATGTTCTAAATTTGTGGTGATGGTTGCACAACTCTGTGAATATGTGAAAAACCATTGCATTACACAGTTTAAATGGGTAAATTATATAGTATGTAAATTATCTCTCAGTAAAGGTACCCAAAAATGTTACCAAAAAAACACAGAAAACACACACACACACACACACACACACAGACATGCACAAAGGAAAAAAAAAAAGGACAGGAAAGAAAGAGAAAAAGAAAAGTTCATATGAGCTAGACCCCTCCAGTCCTTCAGCTCTTATGGGGCAGGCCCCTTGCTCTCCCTCAACCAGAGGAAAAACCTCCCAGGATCAGCTGCTGACCTCAGCTGGCCCTTCTGGGTTCTTTCTGGGCCCTCCTGTTCTCAGCTGCTGCATTTCTCCCTGGCTCCCTCCTGCCCATTGCCCATGACAGGCAGGGATTGC
The DNA here is from genome assembly GCF_000696425.1 of Galeopterus variegatus. Classification (NCBI taxonomy): domain Eukaryota; kingdom Metazoa; phylum Chordata; class Mammalia; order Dermoptera; family Cynocephalidae; genus Galeopterus; species Galeopterus variegatus. Next base: position 37,216 of record NW_007730251.1, on the reverse strand, counting down.
TTGGTGTCTTTTCCCACCCACTTGTATTTAGGATCCAAGGTGATCCTTTGTCACCTTCTTTTGTTGTGAATGTCCATGGCTTTTTAGTTTTGCTCTCTAGTTGTTCTGTTTTTATGTGGGGATTCAGAAAGATCCAAACAATTTTCTGGCATCGCTGTCACCATCTTCCCAGAATTCCCATAGAACAACATTGTAAAATACCCCTTCTTGATACAGGTGTCAAATATTTCCCCCCCGTTTTCCTTTTGTCATTTGGGCAGCTTGGATGGGTGACTTGGAGAAGAGGAGATGGGGGAATTTGGGGGTGCTGTGCTGCTTCCCCCACTACGTTCTGTATGAGCTGGTGAAAGCACTTCCTGATCGCTGAGGGAATTCATCTTATTCCCCCGTTTCAACAGCCCTAAGGCTCTATAAAAATGATCAGAATTTCTCAAGTTGTTATTAACATTTTCTCCTGGGCTTCTTCAGTAGTGCAATTCGGTTCACCTATTGTTCAGAAAATATTGCTATGGTAACCTACTCTGGTGTATACAGCAGTTAGAGTTGAAGAAAAATGTTGGATTAAAAAACTGAGTACTCCAACCATTTATCACCAAAAGGCACTTGAAAGAATTAAGAAAAACAAACAAATGTAGGTACATTGCTGTGCTCTGTCCATTACAGATGAGAAAGGGTTTAACCTAACTGGAATTATCAGAGACAATTCTTTAGTGCAAGGAATGTTGGTGAATTCAGTTGCTTGCCACACTGAGGTTTGAAGGTTAGTCTGTCATGAGACTGCCAGATGTCTAATTTTGGGTCAAAACGTAGCTTGTTTTAAAGTTTCTTCAAGTCCTGTGGAGTTCCATTAATATTTAAACCCAAGATTCCATTGCTATGAAAGCCTGTCCCAAGGTTCGATGCAGAAGTCCAGTCTCTTACAGCTACTCTCTTCCGAATGGCTGACAAGAATCCTGAAAAATGTGCACATGTACCAATTCTTTACGGGGAAATGGGAGAAAGACTTGATATTAATTTCCTTTCGCTGCTGTAACAAATTACCACAGACCTAGTGGTGTAAAACTACCCGAATTTATTATCTTACAGTAATCAGAAGTCTGAACTGGGTGTCCCTGAGCTAAAATCAAGGTGTCAGCAGAGCTGCCTTCCTTCTGGTGTCTTTAGGGAAAAATCTGTGTCCTTGCTGCCTACATTCCTTGGCTGATGGCCTTTTCCTTCATTTTCAAAGCCCGCTGTGAAGTATCTCTCTGTGGCTCTTGACCTCTGCTACTGTCGTCACATCTCCTTCTCTGACTCTGACCCTCTTGCCTCCCTCTCATAAGGACCCATTTGGATTACAGTGGGCTCATCTGGATAATTTGGGATAATCCCCCCATCTCAAAATCATTTACTTAATCATGTCTTCAAAGTCCCTTTTGCTGTACAAGGTAATGCAATCACAGGGGACTAGGATGTGGACATCATTGAGGGGCATTCTTCAGCCTACCACTGACCCCAACAGCTCTCAGGTATGCCTGTCCTAATCAGAACGCTGCCTTCTCCCATGGGTTTCTGTGGAGCTGGAAACCCTCCCAGCTCTGATGCCAGGGGAGCTAGAATGCTACCCAAACCCTTACATCCAAAGATGCTCAGGGTGGTTCTTATGAAATAAACACTTCTGAAGTATTAAGGGTGAGGAAAACATCTGACGGGGAACTGTCGTGTTCTGATTCCATTACTCACCTGCCAGCCTTCTCTGCGACTCTGCTTCATCAGCTACTGTCATTTTCTTTTTCATCTTTAATCTCTCTCCCCTTTGAATTCTTCCCCTTTGACCAAGGATATGCCTAAGTCTCTTCCATCCTATAAAAGCAAACAACGGTACCATCCCAGGCCACTCCAGCACTCCTTGACCTAGATGAGCTAGCAGTACAAAAACCATTTTTTAACAGAAAAAATGGCCAGGAAATGTGTGCCCATTCTACAGGACATTGCCATTGTGATGGACACTATGTGGCTGCTGTACAAGAATATTCACTGCCCTCTGTCATTACTGTCATCCTCTCTATGGCAGAGCCAGTGTCTCAGGCTCATGGCTTGGCATTCAGGGAACAAGAAGAAGAAGAATGATCTTTCCATTTTGGTTCCTGAATGGCAGCAGGGCATAGCCATCCTACCACAATGATATATTGTAGACAGGTTCCCCCAGCCCAACCCCAGATCAATTAGAATTAGGTATGGCTGCATGTGAGACAGACAGATATGCATGCACAGGCACACACACAAACACACACCAGAGATAACAAGTCTTAACCAAGGTAAAACTTTATTTCTGTGAGACATAAATAGTGTTGAAGTAGGGAGTTCAGTGCTGATATGGTGGCTCCATGATCCTCAGGTACTCAAGTTCCTTCTGTCTGGTATGTTACCATGATTAGCATGCAACCTCATAGTCCAAGATAGCTGCTCACACTCCAGACATCATTTCTGCTTTCTAGCTAGAAAGACAGAAGTGACACAAAGGAGGAAACAACACAAAAGATGGGACCCCATATTTCTGGGCTACTTTTCAGAAGTTGCACATGCACATGATACTTCTGACATTTCATTAGCTAGAACTTACTGCATGATCATACTTAGTTGCAAGGGAGGCTGGACAAGGTTTTTTTCTGAGCAGCCATGTGCATAGTTAAAATCAGGGGCTCTGTAATTGAGAAAGAATGGATATTGGGGGAGAACCAGCACTTTTTGCAACAACCCCAAACAAAAAGGAAGGTTGAATACCAGCTATTTTCTACATTTCCCAAAAAATTGATAAAAGGCCACTAAAGGTTCTATGTTGGCTCATTGTCTTGGTTCTCCTCCCACTCTTAGGCCATCTGTTTTATTCTTTCTCTCTGTACTTCTTCCTCTCTGACTTTATCAATAAAGGTACTGGTTTCAAGTAACAGAAAGTGACAGTGTAACTGAAGGAAAAAAACAAGTTAGAAAGGGCTCACAGAATCAAAGGGAAGGCTGAAAACTGCCTTAGAGAACTCATAAAACAGGTAGCTGTGGGGGTTTGGGAAGCAAGAATTATTTGACACTCTCATTGGGAAACAGATGCTAAAGTTAATGAACTTCAACTATTTTTTCTTTCAATAATTACATCATGACTCCTAAAATGTTAAGTTGTGTTTGAGAAAGTTTCATCAGTCTGGCATTTTCTCATGCCTGTACCATTGTCCCTCAGTAACTGCAGGGGATTACTTCCAAGACCTCCACCCCCACCCCACTTCTCAGTTACCAAAATCTGTGGGTGCTCAAGTCCCTTATACTCATGTAAAATGGTGTAGTATTTGCATATAACCTACATAATCCTCCCATAGACTTTAAATCAATTCTAGATTACTTATAATACCTAATACAATGTAATGCTATGTAAACAGTTGTTAGACTGTATTGTTTTTTAATGTGTATTATTTTTATTGCTTTTTTTGGGGGGGGGAATATTTTCGATTTGCAGGTAACTGAATCTGCAGATGCAGAAACCATAGATAAGGAGTGTGGACTATACCTCCAATAGAGAAAGGGAGAGGGGGGAGAGAATTCTCTAGGGAAAATTGGTGCTATTACCAAAAGAAGAAATGGATGCTGGGCAGCCAAATAAACCTATAAATGCTTCCTACTCTTCTCCAAATATAGAGTGATAAATTTTTACTGCTCTGGTCTCACCTGCTGTCCTCTCCTACACACTTTACTCCTCTGCCACACGATCCTCCCACTGTAGCCCAGCCAGATGTTTTCACCGTTCTTTCTCTGCACAAGCTGTTCCCACTGCCTGCAGTATCTCTCCAGTCCTCATGCTTCTTGGGATGTGAGTCCTTGGCCTTGGTGTTATAACACTGCACTCTAACCAACTGAGCTAACCAGCCAGCACCATCTCTTTACCCAAGAGATCTCTATTGATGCCTTCTGTTTCTGGCCAGTGCTCATGTTGTCCATGAGTTCCTCAGGCAGCACTAGCTTCCCATCTTCTGAGGTTCCCAAAGCTCTGTTCTTGACAGGTTTACTTATATGTACCTCCCTCTATCTGTAGACCATGGGCTCCTTAGGGGTAGGGCTTGTGTTGCTCTTCTCTGCTGCCTCAGCATCTGGCACAGTGCCTCACACAAAATAGTCTCTCAATAAAGTTATTATGGATGAATCAATGGCTGTAAATGTCTTGCTCCAAATTCTCTTCTGACTTCCAGTGTCCATGCTAAAGCTACCCCTGGATATCCAGCCAATCCTGATGCATAACTGCATACTGCATCTCAGTTCTCTCCGTTGCACAGCAAATTCAAGTTCAAACCTCAGGGCTTGGCTCTCTAGCCTGTTTCTCTGATTTCTACCAAGGTCTTTGGCCCCATCTCCCACTGCCTTCCCAAAGCATATGTCATGCTCTGCTAAAAGCAGCTAATATTTCTTAAGCACTTACTGTGCCAGTTCACACAGTCCTTCCAGTAGACCAGCAAGGATGATAGTACTGTTCTTATTTTACAAATGATGGCCATGAGGCACAGGGAAGTTGCTTGTTAGTGAGGGACAGTGCCAGAACTCACACACATGCAGACTGCGGAGCCCAGGCTCCAGACTGTGCCCCCAACCACCCCATACCGCCTCTCTGTCTTTGCTCTCACTGTTCATGTTGACTGAACACCGTGTCTTCTCTCTTCCTTCACTGCCAGATAAAGTATCCTTCAGACTCAACTTTGACTGCACATCTTCCCAAAGCTATTCTTGAGCATTCAGTCCTTGAGATGGTTATTTTCTCTTTGTAGTACATTTCCTTCTGGATTTATCTCAGAACTCTCACAGTAAGCTCGTAGAACAGAACTGGACTCTCCCTGCACCCCTAGGCTCTTCCTCTTAGCAGATGCTCAAATACACGTTACCTATGAGAAAGAAGTCAAGGGCGCTGCTCCTATGGTGTTTGGCCTTTTTCGTTTTCCTCACCCAGAGCCGCCCTGGTAGCTGTGACTACTGGAGTGTCAGGGCTGGGAGCTGAGCTTTCTGTGTCCTTGCCCCAGCACTGCCAGCACCGGATAAGGGCTCAGGTTCTCAGGTACTTGCTGTCTGCATCTGAGGATGTCAGCAGCTCTCCCTGGGGGAAGCAGGGAGGAGGAAAGTCAGGGAGCAGGAAAGTCAGGGAGCAGGAAAGTGCTCAGCTTTGGGGCTGAGCGGAACAGCACTTGTATTCAGGCCAGGCCATTGACTTACTAGCTATCACAGATGCTCTTCTGAGCTTCTGCTTCCTCATTGTAACATCTGGATAACACCATCTTTCTCAGGGCTGCTTGGAGGCTTAAAGAAGTTAAAAGTATATAAAGCAATTAGCTCTGACCCTGACCAACCTAGGGGTCAGACTCGTTTCTTAACAAACTCCTAAGTGTATGCCCTGAGCATGATAGGGTCACTGCTCTTCCCCTAAACTGTCCTTTCTTCCCTCTAAGTTGGAGACAATGAGCTGCCTATAGCTCTCCTGCGCCAACAAAACAAAGACAAATGAAAAGTCACCAGCCGTTCCTGCGTGGAAGGTGCCTCTGACAGCGCAGGAGCCAGCTGTCCTCTTTAGCACATCTGAGAGGCCCCCTGCTGGGGAGATAGGGAACCAGAAGGGTGAGACTTCTCCAGAAAGAGGGCTCCTTTGAGCAATTTACTGGCCTAAAGCATCTGAAACCATTACTGTTATTTTGATGGTAGAGAGTGTGTGAGAAAGCAGGTTAAGTCCTAGAAAATGTCACTTTTCTTATTCCTTTCTTCCCCTTTTTTCTGATGGATGTTCTTGGTAGTATCAATAGCTTTCGTTTCTAAAAGTTGACTCTTCAACTTTGTGCAGATAATCCTTATGGATATCATTCCTTCCTCCCTTTCTATAGAGGAGGAAACTGAGGAACAGAGAGGGGAAGTCACTTGCTCAAGCCTCACTCGAAGTTCTGCCTGACTCCAGAATCTGCTGCCCTGTAAGGTCTAATGCCCCCAGCCCTGCCCTTTTCCAGCTGCGTATATTCCCCTCAAGGCTGTGAGCAGTGCCCAGGGTCTTACTTCTTTCTGCCTCCAAATCATCCAGATTGAAAGCAGCTTCTCCCTGATCTGTCCTTAGAGGTGGTGAACTTGCCACTTGTTCTGCCTTTGATGCATCCTTACTCTAGATGTTTCAAGTCCTGGCCTTGCTCAAAATGAAACATTTTCCCTGTGCTCAGGAACATGAAGGCTCTGGGCATGGATGTGAATGGCAGCAAGCAACCTGGACGTTTTACACACAGAGGGGGAAACAGAAACTGAATCCCAGAAGTTATATCTCTGTGCTTAGTTATGGGCAATGAAAAGTCACTCTGTATGATTTAAACTGAAAAGGAATTAATTGAAAGGCTATAAAATGGCTACAGAACAAGACTTGAAAAATAGGAACCAGGGCGGGTGGGTAAAAGGCAAGACCACAGCCAAAGTCATGCTGCATGCTGAGACTGGTGCAAGTCTGGCTGCTGCCTTGGATGCAACAGCCAGAATGACCTGTTTCCAATGCAGCTGCCTCTGGAACCTGGGGGAGAAAGCCTCCACTTCTACTGTTTCTGCTTTTATTAATTAGTATCTGATTCAGAGTCTGGGCAGGTGTATCTGATTGGTCAAACCCAGGACAAAACTCTGCCCTGGCTGTAGGGGAAGCATTTCTGCTTTTCTGATGGTAGGTGATCTTAGCAACCCACCAGGACTTGAATGGCATGGTCTCCCAACACAGGAAGGTTAAATGATGGGCAGCCCATCCAGACAAAAAACGTCCACTACAGTGGTCATCCAATTAGAATTTTCTCTATCCCCCCTTAAGTTACAGATGTTAATACTGGGTCCTCAAGGGAAGAATGGCTTCCTTCTTTCTAAAGGACATGCGGCCAAGGCAAATTGGTTTCATCTTCTGTACCAATGCCAATTAACAGTGACTGAATGGAGAGCTGTTGAGGCATATTAAGGCTCAGTCCACTGCAGGGAGGTATGGGGGACATGAGTGCTAGGCTGTTCTACAGCATGCTTCTTCCCACATAAGGCATTCAAACAAAAGCAGCTGTTCCCCTCTAAAAACCTGAGCCCATATGTCCCCACCAGGCCACCCTAGTTTGTGGATGATTATGACATACTAACACCATTTCCTGTGCTGGGTATTTTCACTCTGCAAGGTGACAGCAGAAAAAGTTTAGTGAGAGGCTGTATGCATATAGATTGCAGCCTGGCTGTTCCTAAACCTAGCTGTGCATAAGAATCACTCAGATTCCTCTGCCCAGCCAAATGTCTACTCAATCAGAATCTCCTGGGGATGGGGCAAGAAAATCTTAGTCCACTAGAACCTGAGAAGGATGCAGGATTTCCAGGCTTGGAAATAGCTGAAATACTTGTCTGCATCTATCATATCATTTGGAATACAGTATTGTAATTGTCTATGTTCTCTATTTGTAACCAGCCTCCCTTCTGAGAGGGACATGACCACAATCATCTGTGTCCTCTGGTTTCTGGCACCTCACAGGCTTTTGATTTATGATAAATAATGTTATCCAAAGGCACATTGTTGTTGCCTCCATCTAACAGTATTAATCAGAAAATGGCACTAATCTACTTGACAACTACCTTAGAAGAGTTGCAAGGCTGGATCACTTTCCAAATCCTGAGTCTGCTCTTCAGAATTCCAGGGGACCCAGATTCAGAAATCCTTAGTCTGTTCTCCAAGAGTCCCAAACTGGCTCAGTATTTGGGATGAACCCCTGTGCTTGCTGCTGCTTGCCAGCAAGCTTCTCACATAATAAAGAAAGCTAACACGTATAGAGCACTTTGAGTCAGGCATTGTCCTAGCACTTTTTAACACCTTATGAGGAGGTATTATTACTCTGATTTTACTCATGAAACACACCCAAGTTAAGTGGCATAGCTGGAATTTAAATCCAGGCATTCTAGTTCCACTTTTAACCCTTACTTAATTTATGAATAAACTAGATCCTTTTTTGGTTATCTTGAATTCAGCTTTATTTATGCTAAACTGGCTGGTTAAGAGAAAAACAAAATTAGATATAGCAATGATTAATCTTCACTGCAGCTGAGAGGACCCAAAGCTTCTACTTGCATGCAGAAGCCACTTAATACCACTTGTCAACTGCTACCAGCAACTGTGCTCTCAGCACAGGAACCTAAGGAGCCCTTCTTGTACAAATGTGACTTTCAGATGGTGCTGCCGTGACCTTGTGTGTGACTCTAGTAAGTGGCGTTGGAGTCCTGGCTGGGCTGGTCAAGTCTGGTTGTTTAGATGTCCCCAGCCTCGACCATCCTGGTACCAGAATAGCACACAACACTCAGTGATGTTATTACAGTAGGACCAATCTTTCCACCTTCTGTTCATACACCCTTGTCATAAAACCTCTGGAGACTGACTCAAACTGGCGGTCAACAATGGCAAGACAAACAGGGGCCCTAGACATGCTGAGACAGGGAGCCAGTCTGAGACAAGCAGGTGTCCAAGAACCCAAATCCCAGCAGACCAAGCAAGAGTTAACAAAGCACAGTCATAAATAAAATATAAAATTCACGTAATTATTTAATGACACAGAAAAATAATGTCATGAAACAAGCTGGTTACAATTAGTAGGTAGAAGATGACTCCATTTTTGATAAAAAAAAAAAAACATTAAAAAGTATTAGCATGCATACGAAAAGTTAGAAGGTTATATACCAAAATATTAACAGTATGTACTCCTGTTCAGTGATTAAATATTCTTTGCTTCTGTGTACTTTTTGAAATATGATTATTTCTGAAACAACAACAACAACAAACAAAAAACAAGGTACTGGAAAGAACAGTTATTAAATGCCAGGAGTTAGAAACCCAAGAAGCCAAGCTAGGAGCCCAGCAGTTAAGGTATGAAACCCAGGACAAGTCCAGCAAGGGTGACAGTGGTCAAGTCCAGAGGTGGAACATTATTCTTTTCTTTTCCTACTGGAATGCTGTTTATCGGACAGTTTCTTCTACATTTGATGTTCTCAGCATACTTACATTTAATGGCTACAAATATTAACTGGCACAACAACAAAATGATGCTAGCAACTTTGGTTTTTGAATTGGCACAAAATGTAACTATTTCTAGTTGTTCACTATGCAAAACACTAGAAATCAAGTGTACCTACAACAAAAAACCCACCTGACTAAATAACTTTCCTATTATTTTTCTGACCTCTATTTCTTTTCAATTTTCACTGAAAATCTATTTTTTGTTTCATTGATCTGGAAGAGAGAATTTTTTTTTTTTTTTTTTTTTTTTTACAAAGAAACTAATATTAATGTACACTGAGCACTGTCTGATGTCTTGGCCTTTAAGTCTACTTGACAGTTGGCCTTGTCTTCTAAGTACTCTGCAGAATGGGAAGGGCTCACCAAAATCCAAACCACCTTGAAATAAACAAATCTGAATGAGTATCACCGTTGTGGTTTTTTAAAATAGATGTTTGCTAAGTTACCAAATGGAGAATAGCAGAATATACCTAAATTGCTGTAAATGAGGTTCAAAAATTTCAACTGTGCACCACCCCCCCATCCCATGTTAAGACTACTAGGGACACTTCACTCGAATGACACATAACCCATATTTCTTGCTTCTTAAAAAAAAAAGTAGTGATACCAACTTTATCCTAAGGTGCTGCTTCTTAGGTTTACCCAAAGCTCTTTGCCCTTTTATCCTGCAGCATCTTCAGGAGAGGTCAATAGATACTGTTAAGATCCAATAAACAACTAAAACCAAAAAATTAGCTGAGACTATTTTCTGCATTACCACCACCTGTCCAGTATACTCTATCACCTTTCATAGCAAGTTAGTACATCAATCCAGGCCACAAAAACCTTTACGCATCAGGAAAGAAAAGTATAAAAACAATTATATTAAAACAATGATACAAAATTTTTTTTTGAAGGGGAGGGGGAGAATATTTAAAATTAAAATAGTGTATCATTACAACAAAGACCCAAATAATTCCTTGCTTTGTCCTTGGGTAACCGAGGAATATTAGTCTGTTTTATATCCCCCAAATAAGACTTGCTGGAAATAACAGTGCTCAGTTCTTGCAATCCAAGTCAATTTATACTTGTTAGAGCAGTCCAAATTATAAAGGCTACAAAAATTCCTTCGTTAGAACTAGAGAAAAGAAACGTACTTCAGGGCAAAGTTATCCAAGATGAAAGTGTGTGATTTCAGTGAGAGAACTGCCTCCTGTCAGATGATTTCTTACTAATGTTTTTAAAGATTTTGGACTTCTCAACTTTTTTGGTTTTCTGGTAGCCAAATCCACCACCACCTCCTCTCTTTTTACGCTTGTCTTCATTGCTGTTCACGTCTAAAGGCAAACGTTAAGGAAATCAAGCAACAAAGCTAATAAATTCCAATATAACATCTCCGTAGAAAAAAAACTCGCATGCAAACTATTGTTTCTACCATAACCCCTCTCCCTGAACAATGAAAAAGTAGAAACATAAGCAAACATAATAAATTTCCAGAAAATTAGGAGTGGCCACAAGATTGTGAACCGAAATTAGCAGGTCGGTCTGATTTTGAAACCCAGTATAATAGTCATGTTAATTATTTCCTCCACACAGTAAAACTCAAAGAAATTAGTGAGTTAAGAGGTCAATCAGGAAGTATAAGGGAGCTCATTAAAAAACACCCCCAGTGTCAAAACAAATGACTTCTGCTCGGAGCTGATTCTGGAACACTTAAACAAGTGAAGAAGCTGTTCTTCCTTTCCCATGATTCAATATACATTCATTACAGTTGTTATTTACTCAATGCCTACAATGGGGATGCTGACCCAAGATATGGTCCTTCACTCCCCTTAGGAGTTACTGCCATGCATCAAAGAACAGAACTCATTTTAGCTGGTTCAGTTTCTTCTGCTAAAAATGTGGTAATAAAGCACACATTATAAATTGCAACAGAATTAACTGGAGGTATTTCCCCTGCCTTTTATCTTTAGCAACATTTAAGGTTTCTTTTCTTTTGCTGAACTCACCACTTCCTTGTACAAAACCCTTCAATGGCTCTAAGAGAATTAAAACTCTTGAAAGGTCCCATTCTCTCTTCACCTTCAGAGCTTCCTGTTCCTCCAGCTCCAGTGTAGAGTACAGCCTCAGACAACAACACAGCTCTGCTACTTCACTTCTCTGTGCTTCTGCCTAGAATGTACAACTATCTATGTGGGTCTCACTGTCTGACAAATTCCTTTGTCTTTTTAAGGCTTAAATCCTGTGAAGGTTAATTCTCGGGGTCAACTTGATCAGAGTAAGGAATGCTGAGAAACCTGGCAAAGCTATTTTATTAGGTGTGTCCATGAGGGTGTTTCCAGAAGAATGCATGAGAAACTATCACTCTCTCTGCTCTGGCATTTTCTGGCCATGTGAGACCTCTGCATTGCTGTAAAGCCACCACCAAAAAACCCTCACCAGATGTGTTCCCTGGACTTTGGGCTTCCAGCCTCTGAAACCGTAAGCAATAAATTTCATTTTCTTACCAGTTCCAGGTATTTTGTTATAAGCAACAGAAATGGACTAATATAAATCCTAAGCTGCCTAGCTCCTGTAGCTCCTGTCTTTGCTCACTCCACCTTACCTCTGTCCTGTGCTAGCACAGACAAGCAGGCATTGACCAAGATGACACTTGAGCCTCCAGTCCACAGCCAGAGCACATACCAACCCACTGCAAAGCCCCGAATACCCTCGTCAAGCTTTTGTCCTTAATTCCAGGATGACTTCATAACACAGAAAAGGATACTCAGATCAACAAAAGGAGGCACCTTGAAACCAAATGACAGAGCAACTTGAGGCAAATTTAAGTTATTGACATTAAAGATCTGCTTCAGAGAATGGGAATCATACGCTCGAATGTATGACTTATATGCTTCCTGCGCTGACTTATGAAGAAAGTAGTTCTTTTCAATCAATTTTTCAAGCTGAAAAATAAAGAAACATTGCTTTCAATGAAATAAAAAAGCAGACTTCAAATATACTAGAACAAAGCCATTCCACAAAAAGCACATTTATTCTAACACACTTGCTACAGGCTATGGATTATATGCAAAATCATGCTGCAATAAGAACAATGCAAAAGTTCTTACAGGGTGTGAACTGAAAGGAGGAAGAGAGCACAGGAATGTGGTAACCAACACAGCAAGAAACCTTAAAGATCGCAGTCCAAACCTCCCATTTTATGAAAGGCAGAATCAGAGGACAGTGACTGCCCCATGAAACACTATAAGGGTAATATTGGGACAAGATTATCTCTTACAAATGTATTTAAAAACATACCTGAGATTGAATATCAGAAATTTTAGACCAAGAAAAGTCAAATTCATTTAATGGAACCTAGAAAACAAAAGTATAAAGTTTAGTAAAAAAGGATGATCAACATTTAGATTTTTACTAGGTATTAGAGAAAGAGAAGGATGACCAGTCCTACAGAACTCCCTGAGACAGATAGCAAGATATGCTTTCTCTAGATTCCCAATATCAATGGGAAAATTTCTCTTTGCTCCGCTGAATTAGGAAATAATCTTCTTCTTTTTTTTTTTTTGTCTTTTTTCGTGTCCGGCAACGGATCGCAACCCTCAGTGTCGCGCCCGTACCGGACCGGGACTGGCAACGGGATCGCAACCCTCGGTGTTGCACCCGCACCTCGCTCAGCCAGTGAGCAGGAACCGGTCTGTATGTGGGATCCGAACCCTCGGCGGGAGCGCCACCGCGCTCCCAAGCGGCGCACTGTAGCAGCAGTGCGCCACCGGGCCGGCCCAAGAATTAGGAAATCTTCTAATCTGCAATTCTGTCTTCCTGAAAGGTAAGGTGAGATTAGAGTGTTTGGAGATTGAGTGGGATGTTAACTAGGGAAAATATACACTACTTTCCCAAAATGGCAGCGTGAGAAAAGGCAACAGGTAGTAGCCATCCTGGAGGCAGTTGTAGGAGAATGGGGATTAGGGCTGAAGTTAGTTTTTAACAGTGAGAGACTTGAGAGGGTACAGTGATAACTGCAAGGGAGAGATCTAAGGTCAAAAGCTGATGAATAAGGGAAAGGAGGAGGCAGGAGCAGGAGTGAATGAGGATCTCCACTGCTTCACATGAGGTAGGAGGGAAAGATACTAGGATGAAGAGTTGTAGAGAAGACTGCAGGGAGGAACAGGAGGCAGAGATGAGTAGGTGTGAGGGAGCTTAAAAGGAGAGGGGAAGGTTTCAAATAGGGCTGTAGGAAATGGGACAGGAGAGACTGGGGACACAAGAGCAATGCTGAGCAATGCAGAGCTAGAGGGCTAAGCACCTGGGTAGTCCCTTTGTTCCAACTTCCTGGGCCAGAAGCACATCCTCACTAAACTGCTGTAAAAACTTTTAATAGCACTGCCCTGACTCAGGACTCCTCTGACACATCTAGAAATGGTGCTTGCTAAAGTCCTTCACAAGAGGAATCTGTTCTCAACTTAAGATTTTCCAAGCAAAGATCTTTACCTTGGATTGTTTCAAGTAACGAAGGAATCCCAATTCTTCTGGGCGCAAAATGAGCAAGGCATGCCCTCTTCCGTTCAGGCCTCTGGCCGTTCTACCCACACGATGAATATATTCCTTTGGTGACAAAGAAAATCTGAGCTAATGCACTGAGTTCCACATGGGCCCTCTGGCAATGTGCCTGCATTTCAAGTAAGTGCACAGTGGGGGACAGAGGCTTGTCAGCACACCTGTCCTGAGATGGTGCGCCTCCCACAGGGCTGGGTCACACACACATTCCCAATGCCTCCCACAAAGCCAGGCCAGCATTCCCTCTGCGCACACCATCCCTGACGGGGTGACAGGCCATAAAAAGGCTGGACACTATGTTCATATTAACACTGTAATCTAACAAAATGATTTTTAAGTGTGCTTCATCTTCAAAATGGCTTTGAAAAGACATGTTTAAATGTTAGTTGACAATTTACTATAAGCCACTGTTTGTTGAAATTACTTCTCAAGGAAGCTAATTCTACTATACATTCTACAGAATATTATCTACCTCCTCAAGCAAATTTTATTTCCTTCAGACATCTGCTGCTCTTAACAGATCATTCCAAGGCTCTAACATTCCTAACTTATGCTCCCCTGATGCCTCTCAAACCTCTTTGTGCACTCCTTTGGGCCTTGTAAAACCCGAAATACTTATCAACACCAGAGAAATACTGCAGAGTCACTGCACAGTAGGGATAAATGTTATAAATGTGAAATAAGGTATTTTTCAGGGATCCTGGAGGGTAAGTGCATTTCTTGCTGTAGAGCCAGCCTAAAGACATCCAAGGATGCCAGTTACCTTAGGGTCATCTGGAGGGTCATATTGAACAATCCAGTCAACTTCAGGAATATCCAGTCCTCTTGCTGCCACATCTGTACACAACAATATCCCCGAATCTGCATTGCAGAATTGGAAGAATGTGGTTGTACGCTTATTTTGCTTCTGCCTTCCCTAGAATCAAACAAAAACATCCATCAGAGCTGGAACCTTGAAGCTGTTTCTGGGAAGTCTAGATACAGAACCTCTGACTGTGGAATTGTTACTTTACTGCAAGCTCACTCCCTGACCTATGTCCTATTTCCCCAACTGTACAACAAGCCCCTCGAGAAGGATAGAGTCCCTTACTCCTTTGTAGTCCTTGTCTCTCCAAACCCAGCAGAACTCCCTCCACACAGGATTAATTATCAAATGATAATCAAACTACTCTATGTTTAGAGGAGAGTAATACCTCCAATCCTGCAATCTACAGAACTTGATAAGCATAACCTGTTTTTAATAATTTCATCATAATCACTTACATGAATGGCCAAAACAGGCAAATCAATGTAGTTCAGCAACTCGTAGTGGTATTTCACGGACTTACAAGATGAAAAAAAGACCATCAGTTTCTTCTTTCGGTTCTTCTTAAGGAATGTAAAGAGCAGAAGAAATCTCTTTTCTGAGGGACAAACAACATATCCCTAGAAATGGTTCAAGCAAACAAATACAAATGAATCAAATGAACACTTTCAGCTCATGAACCAATGTAATCTGATTGAGAGCCCTGGTAAACATATACCATCGTGCCTTATCTACAGCATTTTAAAAACTAAACAACCAACCAAAAAGTTTTTAAGCTACATCCAGTTACAGGGAATATTTTATTCATGAAAAGACTCAATCTTGAAGTTCTTGTTTTAATCAACCCAGTGTGGATCTCTGCAACCTCATTTCTATCCTTTCACAGCTACATGTCCTGGGCCAGTCTCTCCGTCATCCAACTCACCTCAAATCTTATGGGGAGAGATGATTAAAAACACTTTTTAATCGCACTTAAACTTGGCAGTGATTAATAATGCCTGCCATGTGGCAAGTGGTATCAACAGAGTAAACAGAATTGATCAAATGATTCAGAATTCATGCTTTTTATACCCGCAGAGTCTAGACCCAATTCTCAAGTTCACTATACTTGAATTAAAAGTTCATTAACCCTTGTGCTTTCTGAATGATCCTCCAAACAATTATAAGAAATCACCAAATAAGAGCCTTAAAGTTTTAAGTTACTTATGAAAAATACCTGCTCAAGACCATCCACTGTTGCATTAGCTTTGTCATCATCAACTCCAACATACAATGGCTCCTTTTTCAGGGAAATCCTGGCCAGATCTTCAACTTTTCGAGTTTGTGTGGCAGAAAAGAGCATGGTCTGTCTGCGTACTGGAACAGATACACAAAAAGTAACCCAAATCTTTCAGGAAATGTTTGTAATCGCTTCACAACTACAATTACTCTACGCAGAAACATCAGGAATGAGAAATGTGATATCACCACAGATTCTACAGATATTACAAAGGGTTAGAAGGGCATATCACGAACAACTTATAGGTCTATAAATTTGATTACTTAAGTGAAAGGGACAAATTCTTTGAAAGATAAACTACTAAAGTTCACTCAAGAAAAAACAGAAAATCCAAATAGTCTTAAATACATTAAAGAAATTGTAGTTAAAACCTTGAAAACTGCAGGCCAAAATGGATTCCACTAATGAATTCTCTCAAACATTTAAGAAATACTAACTCTTCAGAAACTTTTCAGGAAATCAAAGAGGAGAGTTTACTTACCAACACATTCTTTGAAGCCAGCTATTATCCTAAATGAAACCTGATGATGCCATTAAAAGAAAACTATGGACTAATATAATTCATGAGCAGATGCAAAATTTCTTAACAGAATTTTAGCAAAGTGAATCCAGCAATATATAAATTTTACCATATTAACTACAGAAAAAAAAAAATCTGGCCATTTCAATAGACATAGAAAAATCATTTGACAAAGCTTAATATTCACTTCTGATTAAAGCCCTCAGCAAAATAGGAACAGAAGGGATTTTCTTCAATCTCCTAAAGGGATTTACGTAAAATGTATAGCTAATATCATACATACTTAATGGTTAAAGACTGAATGCTTTCCTCCTAAGATCAGGATTAGGACAAGCATGTCTGTTCTTACCACTTCTAATCAGTAGTGTACTGGAGGTTCTGGCTGGGGCAATCAGTCAAGAAAAAAAACTAAATGAAGTAACTGTCTTTTTTTTAGATGACATGATTACCTACGTAGAAAATCCAAAAGGCAAAAGTCACCTGGAGTCATACTAAACAAATGTTGCCTGCAGAAATAACTATCTCACTGGATATGAGATGAATTGCATTTACATGAGTGTATACAAGCAATGAACAAATGAAAATTAAAACTTTAATAAAATACTCAGGAATAAATCTCACAAAAATATGAAAAAATCTGTATACTTAAAACTCCCAATATTATTGAGAAAAATTAAAGACTTAATAACTGGAGATATCCCTTACTACAGTTACATGACTCAATATTGTCTTCCAGCAATGATCTCCATTCAAAACAGGCATCAACAGCTCAATGGATAAAGAAGCTGATATACAATGGAATGCTACTGAGGAATAAAAAGTAAAGTACTGATACATGCAATAGCATGGATGAATCTCAAAAGAATTTAAGAAACCAGACCAAAAAAAAAGTACATAAGATATGATTCCACTACATAAATCCCTAGAAAATGCAAGCTTCTCTACAGTGACAGAAAGCAGGTTAACAGTCGCCTGGGAAAAGGTAGATGTGTGAGGAGGGGTGACTGGAGGGACTGCCAAGGCACAAGAGGAAACTTTTGGGTATGACAGACATGTTCATTACCTTGATTGCAGTGATGATTTCATAGGAGTGAACATGTCAAAAGTATCAAATTGTATACTTTAAATGTGTATAGCTTATGTCAATTATACCTCGATAAAGCATTAACAAATCATAAGGAATGAAATCATGGCCTTATTACAGATATAAGCAGTTTATAATGTTATAAGCACTATAACCAAGGTATGTACAAGTCAAATCCAACACAGAAGGCAACAAGTCTATGACTACCTGGGAGATGTTAGATGAGCTAAGAATAGTTAGGAGTGGGGTGGGGTGAGACATATTAAAACTGTTTAACTTGCATTATAACCTCTAAAATGCCAATTTATTAGTCACGTGATAGTGACTATATCACGTGACTAATAAATTTGATGCCTAATTTCCATAACACCTCTAAGGTACTTTACTTGGCTTCTATAATAAAATTCTGGTATTAATACAGTAATTTTTCTACAGGAACAACTCCTATCTGCCTCCAGATAGGAGGCAGACCACTTGCAGATGTTACCTACTTACCTGGCAGAAGTTTAATAATCTGCTTTAATTCCTCTTCAAACCCAACATCCAAGATACGATCAGCCTCATCAATAACCAGACACTGTAGGTTTTTATACATAAACCCTGGGGTATTCTAATAAAACAAAGGACAAAGAAAACTGTTAGTTGTCAAGTTCATGTTTCACAGAAAACAATGAGAGAGGCACTACATAATAGTGTTCTCTTACCTGCATATGGTCCAGGAGACGGCCTGGTGTGGCCACAATGATATTGATCCCATTAGCAAGTTTCTGTGCTTCAGCAGATCTGTTACTGCCGCCCATTATCAACCCATATGTGTGAACATGATGAGTCATTAGCTCCTTAAGAACACCAAAAGTCTGCATGGCCAGTTCTCTAGTAGGTGAGAGAATAAGGACTCCTGTTCCTAAGATGCAAAAGATGATATTTGGTAAAAGTCAAACTGTGGTTGTCACTACAAGTCTTAACAGCTACAATAAACTTCTAGTGAAATAATGGCAAAAACAAACAGATTAAAAGCTTACCATTTCTGGGCATGAACTTTAACTTAACAATAAGTTCAACAGCAGGGATGAGGAATGCCAGGGTTTTACCACTGCCTGTTTTTGCAGCTGCTAGAAGATCTCTAAGTATTAAAAGAGAAAGAGAAAGACATTTAGTCTATTCGTTCGGTATTTACTAAATACCCCACCATATGCTATGCACACATATTTTAAGCACTAAGGTTAGAATATGAACAAGACAAAGTCCTTATCTTCTGTATCAATCAAATCAATCATCTGAGTTATACAGCTAACTCAGAAACAAGAATTGTGTTACAGAACAGAAGTGAACACTTATCTTCAAGCATCTGCAAAAAACTTAATGTCGGCTAGATACATGACCCAAAATACAGTACAAAATCAAGAGAACATATTGGTGTTTTCATTAACAATCTACTAGCCCTAAAAATAGATATCATGTCCAAGCATCAATATTAATCATACCTGCCTTCCAAAAGTGGTCTGATACTTTCATGCTGAATTTCAGTCATGTTTGTAAAGCCCATTTCTTTTACAGCCTTCAGAGTGTTTTCATTGACAAGATTAGTTAGAGAAGCAAATGAAGTATCTTCAAAGGCTCCTAAACAGAAGACAGTTTATTATTGGCAAATTTATTTTTTTTTAAATACTGCTTTAGTTGCCTAAATTAGTGTCACTTAGAAGAGCTTCTTGCAGTAAGAAGAAACTAAACCCCAATCATTCCTATGTGATAATATTAAGAAAAAGACCTTATACTGTTTATGTTTCTGACTCTTCATGGCTGTATGATTTAAAGTCCAGAGCCCATAGTGTAACAAAATAAGGGGCGGAGGAGGTAACTGAGAGACTTACAGGAAATGAAAATGCCAAGGCAGGGGGAAAAAAAAAAAAAAAAGAGTCCTGAGAGAAATAAAACGTTTAAGAAATCTGATATAAAAAAATAAAAACATTGAACTTAATAAAAACTGAGTATGAAGTCTTATCAAAAAAGTAGTTCATCTCACGCGAAAGGGACAAGTGAGAATAGTGAGATATAGCCACAGAATTTTAGACTGAACCCACACATTGAGTGGTGTGGTGGTTCTGCAGCAGGGAAAGGCATCAAAATCACCTGAAGAGCTCCTTCCTTCCTCATGCCCAGGCTGAAATCAGAGATTCTCACCCTTGGCACTACTGATATTTTGGGCTGGACAAGTTTTTGTTGTGGGAGGCAATGCTATGCATTACAAGATATTATGCAGCATGTCTGAAGTCCAGCCACAAGATGCCAGTAGATTGCCCCAAGTTTTGACAACCAAAAATGTCCCATAGGAGTAGGGTGACCAACCTTCTTGGTATGCTTAGGACGGAGGGGGTTTCTGGGATGCAAGACTTTCAGTACTAACACTGGGAAAGTTCTGGACAAACCAGGATTAGTGAGTTACCCTACCTGGGAGGCAAAATTGCCCTGGTTGAGAACTACTGCCATAACCTTTGCAATTTTGATTAAGTAGGTCTGGGATTGGGATTCAATATTTTAAAAAACAAAAACCCCAAACCAAACAAACAACCTAAGTAACTCCTAGACATTTCTGGTTAGGAGCAGCTAATTCTAGTCTAAACTCTACTTTATACAGGAACAAAGGCCAAAGGAGTTTAACCTGGCCCAAGTCCCTCAATTACATTAATTTCATCACTCTTTCATTATTAGTAACTGAGCCTCTATTAAACTTCTGGTCTCCAGACTTCTGGGCCAATGCTTTTCCTATTACAACATGGAATGAACCTTAGAAAAGGAAAAACAAAAAAACCCCCAAAGGATCCCAGAAACTATCTGTGCACATATAAAAATATTTAGTGTTAGGAATGGAGAAAAGGGAAAAAAAGAAGGAACAAAAAGAACTAAGTAGAAGATTTAAAAAAAAAAAGTAGGAGATATTTACTTTTTTTCCAGGTAAATTAAAAGTCATAAATGAACCTTCAACAATATAATCCAGACAGGTGTAACATTTTAAAGAAAATGTATCTGGAAAACTTCCTGGAAGTTACCTGTCAGTCCCAGGGGCAGGCTGGGCACTTCACTGTCATCTTCCTCGTTATCTGGCTTCTCCACACTGTTTTCTGTCTCTTCGGGAGCCTCAGCACTGCCTTCTTCACATTCTCCTTTGTTTTCAGTTTTTGCTTTTTTTGTATCTTTGGTTTCAAAAAACAAAACCCCCCCAAATTTTCTTAAATGATGTCAACAAAATAAAAGATTTGTGATGCAACAGTGTATTTTCAAAAGCTGAACATATTCTGTATTAATTTCTTAAAAACCAAAGGTATATATACATATAGATTTACCAGCAAAACTTTTTTTGAGGCTTCTTAATGTATTATACCATCTCATTAACATTTTTTCCCCAAAAAGTTCAACTAAACGAAATAAAGACACTAATTATAAGTTCCATATATTTCACTGAGAAAAACAGCACATCTGATTAACGTAAGTTTTAAAAACTCATTACGAGCACTGATTTTTCTTCCCATGACATTTGTCCTAAATTTCCTATGGAAGCTACTTTTGTTTTAAAGACGAACAGAAAAACCAAAGGCCCTTAAAGTTACTAGAGATAAACTGTAAGGCAAGGGCAACAATGTACTTATTGGAGTGATAAAAACTGGACTGTTCCCTGATTGTAAGTGGTAAGGGAGGAAAGGAGGTAGAGCTTCCTAGCTTCTCACTTCTAAATTCACAACTTTCATAAGGTCCTAAACTACCTTTCCAGTCATACCTCTCATTAGACTCAACTCAGGACTCTTCATAGCCCAGGACTGGCCTCTTCCCTGTACTTACTGCCCCCTTTCTGGGAAATGGTCAGCTCTGCAGGACCCACATGTTCAAATGCCATAGATGTCATCAGCTAGTCTCCACAGCTTATCACTTTTGTTTTCCTCAAAATAGTTCTTAACATTTACTCATAAAGTTAAAATTCCCAGCACTGTGACCCAATGCTTGAGAGAAGAAATGATGTCACTTCCTGGGACATACTCAGAACAAGAATCCTAAAGGCATCAATAATTTTAGAACAGGATTATAATCACTTTAAACCAAAATTAATTCCCAATCCTCATGCTTTTCCATATCTTGTTTCACTTTTTGTTTAAGTAATTCCTCATAACCTACAAATTAGTTTGTAGGCAGTGTGAAGATGAACAGCCATACATGTCTGAAAAAGTTCAAAGCTCCTTTCTAAATGAAACCTTTGTTTCATATAAGATATGTACCTAAATAGGATATTCTAATTCAAGGGCTGGCACACTTTCTACAAAGAGCCAGATAATAAATATTTTAGGCTTTTTAGACCATATGGTCTTTGTTCCATAAAGACATGTCTTTATGTACTATTTGTGTACTGTCTTTTTGCCAAAAAGACAAAGTACACAAATGGCCATTGCTGTAATACAATAAAGCTTTATTTACAATAATAGGCAGAAGGCTGGAGAGTTTGCTAACTTTGGTCCTAGTCTACATTGAAATCTCTGATTGTACACATATCAACTAAAATGCCTATTCCTTCACCTGAGGTTATCCAAATTCAATCATCTTCAAAAAATAGTCCCTCTTTCTCCCCCTCCCCAACATTATCCTGCCCATTCTATTCACTTGGAAATTAATGTTCCATTTATTCAGAAGTTCCCTAAATGCTCTTTTATACACTTTGTAACTAAGTCTCTTTCAAAGGGTGGAATTTATGGTAGGGAAAAGGAAGAAATAGGGCAAAAAAGAGGTAAATGAAAAGAAAAATTAATGCAAAGTCCCTTCATACAGAAAGACCTAGGAAGACGACGCAGATTGCTTTAGTGTTAGTAATTCTACGATGTGGTTTGCAAGGTGGTAAAGCTAAAATACTATGCCATAACATGCCCTATTCATCATAAAAAGCCCAGATAACTGCCAAGAAGAGCAAACTTCTAGAATTCTAAGGAGATTCTTACTTAAGTGTAAGGGTTTCTTCAAGGTTAGAGAATGTAAAAACGACACATCGCTCAATATTTCGAGAAAAGTTAAACACACATTCCCACCAATAAAATGTTTCCTTCAGCTACAAGGTTAGTCTTTGATATATTGGGGAATACAGGGAATTCTCATACAAGGGTACCTCAAAAAAGTTCATGGAAAAATAGAACACATATGAATCTTTCCATGAACGTTTTGAGGTACACGTATGTCTTGTGCATGCAATAATAGAGGAAAGGTGAAATGATAACTGAAAAACTGTGTGAATGGCTGAAGTTCAAAGAAAATGAAGTACCTACCAGGCCCAGCATCAGTCATCATTTTTCTCTTTTTCTTCTTCTTTTTCTTTTTTGATTCTGAATTGGGAGACTGTGTTGCTGTTTCTCCATTGGTTAATATGGTAGATTTCTGGAAGGATTTTTTAACTTTTACTTTTTCCACTGCTTCTTTAGACATATCTCCATTTTGGGTTTCTGATGAGCCCACATTCATAGACTGTTTTTGTGATTTTTTAAGTTTTCCAACTCCCACTGTTTCTTCAGACACATCTCCATTTTGAGTTTCTGACAGGCTCACAGCTGAGGCCCCTGTTTAAAAACAGAACATACACTGTGACAGAGAAAGGGAGGTTTACTTAGAAACACTGGAATCCCAAATGAGAAATACCATGGCTTCCAGGATTCAAATTATTTCGATTTTTCTTCTCTTGCATGTACCTTATTAAAACCTCTTGCAATTTTATGTTGTTCTCCTATAAGAAAAGTAAGTTTGCTTTAAAAAAAAATGCTGGAAAAGGGAAAGCAATATTGACTTCTTATCTTCAGTAAACCATATCTGTACTTTAAGGAATCCAGGTCAGGAAATCTTCAATAAAATCAAACATTCAAACAGACGGAGTCAGACAACATCAGTTACAAAATATACATTTTAATATTAAGTATTTGATAAACATATGACTAACTGGTATGCTGAAAGACATTTACATTTTATCACAAAAATTACTTCTAACTTCAAAACATTCAACCCCAACTCTCCTATACTCTTCATATACAAATACCTGAGCACGTCTTTACAAAATACTTGAGAATGTGTTTACAAAAATCCCCATTTATATATGGAAAAAGATAAAATGTAAGTAACGTTATCTTTTGTTCAAACTGTTATCTACATCTACACCAAGAAGTAGTTAGTAACACTGTCTTATTCTACAGGAATTGAAAATATTAGTGAACTTCAAAACACATTCCTAAAACCCATAAACCTATTGTTTCCATCAGGATTTCTTTCAATCAATTAATGTCTATTGAAAATCTACCGGGGTGGCAACATACCTCCAACATTTTCTTCAGCAGGGGGGAACAGTACAGGGGGGTGTTATATCTTACATGGGACTCAAAGGGTTAGCACAATGACTTCAAGATCTCTGGCCCACTGTCAGGAAATTAAGACTGCAAACGAGGTGGGTAAAAAATATAATACTATCCATGTAAAATCCTTTTCATTTAAGTCACCGTGCAGGACACGAGTATGCAGAAACTCTTAGGAAATTTATAACCTAAAGTTGGCAGTAATGGGAGTATAGGGAATGAGAAACTTTGTGTTCAACGTGCGCAGAAGACACTTTTCAAGCTGAATATGAGGAAGCGCTACATTAGCAGAGTGAGAGAGAAACTGGGTAGAAAAAGGCATTGGTATCGGGAAAGCTCTGTAGTGACACCTGGACTTTTCTTGAAAGAAATACAAAAATTAAATAGGTAATGTGAAAGGTAAGTGCATAGAGGTGAGAAAGTTCCACACGTCTGACTGGAAACGGGCGGGGTGGGATGAAAGTGGTGAGGGAGTAAAAATGTGTAACGTGGAAATGCAAAAGGCAGGTTTCGTTGGAAGGGCGCAAGAGAACCCAGAGGCCTCCTGCTCTAACCCTGAAAGGAGAACCTGATGCTCAAAAAAGTCGGGCACTTCTGGGGCCACGCGGCGAGTGGCCAGCAGCTCCGGACCTGACCCGAGGCGGCCCTACGCTGCTTTCTCACTCTCCACAATCACCGGTGCTCTTAGAGATGCTGCCTGCACCACACCGGAGCCACCGAGACTCCCCAACATCGCGGCTCACCCTCGCCGGCAACCCGAGCGCGCCCCAGCCCGCGCGTGGGCCTCTCAGCCGCCGCGTCTCACCCTGTAGCTTCAGGTTTCGCTGCCGCAATTTGAGGTTCCGTTTCTCGATCTTCTTGCGCAGGAGTTTCATAGGCAGGTGAGACATGCTGTCGAAGAAAGAACTTCACCGCCGCGCCACTGCACAGCTCCTCTACTCTCCGAGTTGACGTTACTTCCTTTCCGTCCACACGTGCGCAGTTCTGCCAACCGGAAATACGTCACAGGAACCCTGGCGCCTTGACAAGAGGAAATAATTCCTGGCGGACGTGCTCTTGAGCGCATGCGCCGAGGTAGGCTTGGAGATCGGATTCTGTGCAGCGCCCCCTGGGGGAGTGGAGGCTGGATCCTGCGCCGGGTTTACCTCGTGGCTGAGCTGTCTGCGCCGACGGGAGATTTCGGAGATTTGGAAGTTTGAGATTAACGTAGAGGGAGACTGAAGAAACGAGATCGAGCGGAGAGTCTTAGGGAGTCTCTGTTTTTATGTTCCTACTCTCTTTGGATCCTGGACTATATAGGAAATCGAATAAAACCTAAATTTTCTCTATAAGTGTTGTGTGTGCGTGTGTGTATAAATAAATATATATATGTGTGTTTACAAACTTCTTTGACCACTCTCCTCATAAATGCTTTTCATGTCACTTGGTACACATACACACGTAAATATAACATTTCTTAAAGGAATACTCTTGTATATCATTGATACTTTTCCTTCAATTCCATTCATTCCATCATAAGTTCTATTCTCAGTCCATTAAAAATGATTACTATGCGTTTATATTTTACTTTAAAAAAAATAATATTGATTATATTATTAATGGGTTGGCTACAGTTTGAAATACAGCACCTGTGGACTCTCCAGGAGACCAGGAGAGAAATTGAATCTGGTTAGCTAATAGTTATCTGTTTTTGTTTGTTTTTTGGGAGAAGAGGGGATGCATAGAATGTTTAATTTTTAAAAAAATTGTTACCAACATTAAAAAACTAGGAGAGTTTAATGAAAATCTTTATTTTTCTTTAAAAATTGGCCCAATGGGCTCAAATTCCTCTTGGCAATAATCAACTTTAGTTGAATACATCTAGAAGAGTCAATGAAACCTGGGTTAATTTGTTTACTTGGAGTGGCAGGGTATGAGACCCTAGGGATAAGACATGATCATAAGGAGGAACGGAGAGGGAGAAAACTTGGGAGGAGGTTAAAACACAATGTGAATGAATTGAATGAGAAATCACACTGAATTGGACTGGAAAACCAAGATAAACAAACAAACTAATCATGATGTGCTTAGATTAAGTTGTTAATGATGAAGTAGGCTGAGAAATGAGTCAGAAATTTAAACTGGCATACACACACACATATACACATATAAACAAATATCTCCATTTAAATGTATACATAGATTTATATATATAAGTTTAATTATATGTAATACACATACATATTCATTTCTGTCTCTATCTCTATGTACACACATATGTATTCACATGATTTTATACCTGAGTATCGGGGTCTGTGACTTTGAAATTTACATCCATCACTCTTAGGTGCAACAACTAAAATGTCTTCCATATAGAAAGTGCTCAAAGTTATTATTTTCTCTCTATTGTAACTTGAATTTGTGGAGCAGTTAATGCTTTGGTAGTAGTAACAGAAGGATACTCTCTTTTCTCTAGAGTATGACCTTTTTCCAGCTAATAGTGAGGATTGACAAAGTCATTTCCTTGAGACCAAAAAACCCATGTTTCTGATGTGTTCAAGACATTTAGATCAAGGAAGCTGATCCCATAAGGTGAATGGAAATGCTTAATTTCAGGAATTCATAACTTTTAAGGTAAGGCTTTGATGCCAATTTTTCTGGATTTTTAGTAAAGGAATGAGGAATTATAACCTTGCATCAACTCTCAAAATCAGGGTTGAAAGTTAATTTAAGAGAGTGACTTTCCAAGATACCATCAGCAGTTATTCTAGCAAACAAATGAGTGCTATTGGGTTGGATATGGAGAAAATACCTGTGAGGGTTTTGGGAGATAACAATTAATCATGCACCCCTGAAAATCCTGATGCCCCTCACTGCTAGAGCCTATTGTAACTATTTAAGTTTTTAAAACTTCTTGCTTGGGCTGTCCATCACAGAGATCTCTTTCCTCACAATATAGTTATTCACCAACTATTCACCCATTTAGCCATAATTTTTTGAGCATATTTGTACTAAGAGTGTGTGGTAGGTGTGTGATAAATGCTGGGGATAAAATGGTGAGCAAGATAGACATGGCTCACCTTTGTGGAGCTTACAGAGCTTACATAGAGAGGGCAGAAAGTTAAACATTTACAGTTAGCTATGGTGGATGCAATGCTAAAGCAAGCACATGACAGACAGGATCGACCTCCTAGTCTGGGAATGGGGATAAGGATGAAGTCTGTCATTCAATACCCATGTACATAAGTACTGAGCTAGCGGCAAGCAGCAGAGGAAAGGGAGATGCTGCCTTTTCCCTTCCTGCTAAAAATATTTAAATTTAATATAGACCAAATCTCATCCATGTTCTTTCAATTTTCACTTGAGATCCTTAAACCTTAGACAAGTGTTTGTAAAATAAAAAGCAGATGTGTGTAGTTTTTTTCACTTAAATGAAAAATGCCACACTTCACTGGGAAGAGAAATCAGTCTATTTCACCAACATCTTAGAATTGTGAGTTGGAAATAATTGACTCACCTTCTCCAATCATTGCATTAGGACCCTTGAAGTGATTTTCTAGGAACTTTCAAGGGCTATTTTGTTTATATATGGTTAACCACCATACAATGTATAGGAACTTAAAAAGTTCTATATTACTGTTAATAAACAGGATGTTGCTTCTTGGACTTTGTTGCATGGCTTTCCTGAACCAGACCCAGGTTCTGTGTATTTCTACATTGTACTGACAAGATGGCGTGTACTTAAGAAAAGTCTTCTTCAGTGTGCTGATGGAGATCATTTTTAAGGAGCATCACCACAATTTACTATGTCATTATTATTGCATTGATCCTCAGAGCTGAAGAGGGTACAGATGCATAAACAGAAACCTTTCATTCAAGAAGTTTATTCATTTATTACTTTTCAAAACAACATCATCTACTTTGTGCCAGGTATTGTTTTGAGCACTGGAGATCATTATTGAACAAGATAGGCAAGGTCCTTGTTTCCAGAGACCTTCTGCCTAGGTAAGGTGAGACAGATGTTAAACAGGTAAACAAATGAGTGAACAAGGTAAATTTACATGGAACTAAATGCCCGGAAAACATTAAAACAAGATGGGCAGGGGGATCAGTAGGGGGCAGGCCAGCATGGTACTCAGGGTGGGAGGCATTTTTTTGTGGTGATAAAGTCAGCCAGGCAAAGATACTAGGTCAGAGGAAAGGCTGGCAAAGACATGCCTTAATATGTTATTAAAAGACAATACAGAATAAGAGCAGATTTGTAGCCAGGAGAATAAGAACAAATCTCCAGGGGAGAGAATCTGAGGGCTAGGCCAGCCTTTCCGAGTGAAGCTTGAATATTGGTGGGTAAGATGACAGTGGCAATATTAAAAAGACAACTTCCTTTGACCACCTTCCCTAGGAGACATACAGTCTATTCTTTTCCCAGGTCATTGGAAGTCATTCATAGTTAGACTTCCAATGTTCTGCACAGTGCCTGGTGTGTAGTAGACTCTCAATAAATGTTTGACTCCCTGTTTTGAAAAGATCTTTCTGATGGCAGTAGAGAGAATGGAGGTGAGATAATTAACCAGGTGGCTGTTGCAACAGTTCAGTGGGGACATTATGAAGGTCCTGGGGCCAGAACAGAGTGAGTTTAGATATATTTTCTAGGAAGGAATACACATAACTTGGTGACCAATTGGATATGAGAGTTAGGAGAAAGGGAGGGGCAGAGGATGCTTCTGAATTTTCTAGCTTGGTTTGTGTTATAGATAATAAAGGAAGAGGGAAAAAAAGTTTGGAAGATGCTGGTGAAAAGGAGGAAGGGAAGAGAAAAAATGGGAAAGAAAATGAGTTTAGTGTTGGACAGTTAGCTTAAGAATTACGTATAATAGATTACTTCTTGAATGAGTGAAGAAAGGAGTGGATCACTACTTGAATAACTGTGGACAGATGAGAATTGGACTAAATGGAGCTACGGTTCTTTCAAGGTGTGATGTTAATTGCCCAGCAGTTTTGGCAGCAGGAGCAGATAAGGAACAGGCATGGACAGGTGGCAAGTGGGGAATGAGGGTGTCAACAGGGAGTAAATCCACTAGCAGTTATTGAGGGGAGTTGGGTAAGTGATAGCAAAGGTAAATGTGGAAACAGATGAAAAGGTCCTGAAATAAGAGGCTGCAGTTTTGGCATACTTTGATAATTTATGACGATATAGATTCTTGAGAAGGGCAGTGAGACTGATCAAAGTTATGCTTTTGGAGAATCTGTTTGATAGCAGTGTTCTGGTGGACTTGGAAGGGGGAAGAATTGAAACCAGTTGGTGGCTGATTTGGTAATCCAGGAATAAGTGATGGAATCTCAGGTGCTTGTTTCAGGTCCCCAGGTGGTCTTCATTGCTCGGCACACCCTTCACTCCTTTCCTGCCTCCTTCTCCTCATCCTTCCAGACTCATCTTCAACGCAGCCTCCCCTGGGGGGTTTCCCTAACCCCCCAAGCAGGGCTGCTCACACCCTTTTCATGGCTTCCTGCATGTTGTGCACAGTTTCACACTGGATGATAATGTACCCTCTTTGAATATTTTTCTCTTTCAATACACTATGAGTTACCTAATGGCAAAGATACTATGCTTGGGTTCCAGAATTCTGCCTGGCACATAGTACGTATTCAGTAAATTGATTTCCATCATGTTGAATAAATTAATGACAAGGAGAATAGAAAGAAAAGAGTGAGTCAAGGGTATATTTGGAGGACAAAACTGCCAAGATTTACTGACTGATTTAAGGAAAGAAGAGCTGTCACCAGTAGAATTTATATTCATTGAGGATGGAGTGGGAATGGTGAGTTTTTGGAAGGTAATAAATTTGGTGTGTAACTGTATCATATACACATATATGCCATATACATGAGGGTACTTCAAAAAGTTTGTGGAAAAATGGAATTAAAAGATAATATGAATTTATTTTGTGATAGAGATTTATACTGAAATATGTTATGCAGAATGCAAAGAACTATATTAAAATGATATTATTCATAAAATTTTACAACTCTAAATATTAAGTATTGATATAAAGATGAAGAAATAGATTTCTTTAAACTTAATTTTGTTTAAAATAACATATTCTCTAATGCATAATAATATTGGATTTTGTAAATGGCGTCTTTCTTTCATTACAGTTCTTTTCTTTCTTGGACGTCTGATCTTAGCTCATAGGGTTTATGATTATTAGTCTTTGGTTCCTGAACCATTTAAAGATGTAGTTTTCTCTAACATTTTCATGATTGTGGATATGATTTGAGGCTTAAAATGCTAGGAATAGCCTAAGATGAAAATGAGAATACTGAGGATGAACTTGATCTGCTTTGCTTGTCTTGTAATAAGAATCTTTCCGTGTACCTTTTGAAGTACCTGCACATACATATATATTAAAAATTACATTAGATGTTATATATTATATATACTATAAATATATGATTAACATAAAAATGTATATGTATATATTTTACATATAAGAATGCTTATATATATACAAATACATAACATTTTGCTTGGAAACTATAACTATATTAATATAGCAGGTTATAGTTTCCAAGCAAAGTGCTTAGATTCGAAGAATAAAATAAAAGTCAGTGGTTAAGGGCTCAGGATTTGAAATAAGAGAAATATAGGCTTGAATCCTAGCTCTGCCATTTACTGACTATGTGACTTTAGACAAATGTTTACCTTTTTTAGCCTCAATTTCCTTATCTATTTGAGGAATAGGGTAATAATAGTTATTCCATAGCGTTGGGTGAGGATTCAATGAGATTATATATGTTAAGCACATTTAGCTTGATTCTTAGCTTTTATTAAAGGATGACTGTGATTATTATTCACACATGTATAGTAGAATTAAAGGGGAGTTAGCCAGGAATAGGGACAGCTAGTTAAAGCCGATAACTATGAGTAAGACTTTGAGCTGGGGATTAGAATTTCTATCAGAGTGAGAAAGTTGGGGATAAGGGAAACAGATCCCACATACATTCGTGTAATTACTTTTAAGTAAGTTAAATTAAACTGTATTTATCAAAGCATCTGGTGGAAGAATTTCTGAATTTTGTACATGAAATTTGGGTTGAAATACTAGCCACATTCATATGATTACTCTGGAGCAATATATCCAAACCAGGGTCACCTTTCTGCATCAAAGGAAAGAGAATGTGTTAGCTCTGGGTCGAGGGTTATGATTACTTAGATGAGATTTTCTTGAAGCCTTGTGCTGAAAATTGATGCTGTATATCCATTTTCAGAAGACAGAAAACAAACATGGTTATCAGAAGCCAAAAGGAGTATCTTCACATCCTTTAGCTGAACATATGCCATTTATGATTAGTTGGTTTGATTCTCCAGCCTATGACAGAAAACAACCTGTTGCAGACGTCCAAAGATTTACTTGCTTGGGTTTATATAAAAACAAGACAGACTAACTCATCCGATCTGACAGAATGTCTAACTTGTATTCTCAAACAGGGATCTGGGGCCTTGACCGGGGATAGGAAAGGCAGAAGTACTGTTGTTAGAAGGATTCATAGAATGTCAGAGCTGCAAGGAATCTTGGGGTATTTAGTATAAACTTGTCAAAGCAGAGGCTGGGGGAGGGTGCTATACAGGCCTTTCTTCTGGGAATGGGGTATGGAGACTATTTAGCTAGGTACCCTGTGTCAAGAACATTAGCCTTGCTTATTAAAGAAAATTCTGATTATATATTCTTGTGTATTTCTCACACATTGGAAAGAGTTGGTGAAACAGGCATCATATACCTGGTTTTAGAAAAAGAAAATAAGTCCACTGAAACAAAGGGGCCCAGTACCCTGGGTATCTTGAGGGGAGAATTAGGTCCAATATTGGTGGGATGTTCATGCCTTGTCTATCAGGACTGAGCCTGATGCTAACCTGCACCTTCAGGTTTAAATAACAGTTTTAAAGGCAAAATGAAACAAGAAGATACATTTCCTTTAGGTAATTTAACATCATAATCTATTTGTCCTTTAAAAGTTATTTCTTAATCACTATCCATGAAAAATATGAAGTGGGATAGTCCAAAAGAAATAGTGATAATGGCCCTGTGAGAAGTCTGGTCCAGGATTTAGGGACAAAATCCCTAAATCGTTTTTTTCTCTAAAGAGGTCATTTTTCTGTCGGAAATTGTGACATTTATTGCTGATCTCATTTGTCACATAGGCATTAATTGTTCACCTCTGTCCAGTAGTAGTCATGTTTTGTATCAGGTATTTAATAATGGTATTAATTGAATATTTATATCAAGTATTTATTAATGGTATTAGGGCATTCATAATGAGTTGGCCTCAAACTTGAATTATTTGGCCTACAATTTTATAGAAGTGTCTCATATTTTGGACTGGGGTAGTTTAAGATAATGTCGAGATTATTTCTATATTAATTGATATTTGTTCCTCACATATACCAAATCAGCTTATAGCTGGTTTGATTGAGGGTTCTCACTCAAGCTCCACTAGGGTGCAAACACTGCAGAGTTTGACTTTTTAACTTTTACTATATCCTGTTAGATTTTTATGCCCACTATGCTGTGGGATTTCTTAACATCATTGCAGTTTGATTTATTATTTATGCCATCTTTAGTTATTAAAGCATCTGGCCTATTGAACATGTCGATCTGATGTTTAAATGAAATCTCCCTCCTCTCTCTAGAGCAGGCTAGGCATTTCTCTTCGAAAATTTGAAAGGGAAGAATGAGGCATCTCCTGCTTACTATCTTCCTCCTTTCTCTTCTTGTGCTTGTTCCTTGGACATTGCAGTGAGAAAGAGAAGAAAACAGTGGAAAAAGTCATTTCCTTTCTTGATTTTTCATGGTGAGTTCATTCCCCTTTCTTTGTTGGTTGGAATGACTTTTCTTCTTACACAAACAACAGTACATTAGTGGTAAGGAGATCACTTTTCTTATTTTTCTGGTCTCCATCCCTCATCTAGTTCCTCGCCTGAAGACTTAGGCAGATGGAGGCCTCAGCAGTTTCCACAGACAAGGAACTCAGTTCTGAGAATTCCCCATAGGCATTGGTGGTCCTTTCTGTGACTCATATGCATCTTCTAGTTGACCACCCCATTCTCAGTGGCAGCCTCAAAGTATCTTCCTGTCATGCACATACCTCATTGTCCCATGCTGTAGAGGTAGCCAGCAAGTCTACAGCATCAATCTCATCTACACTTTGTGGGCCGTTTAGTCTCTGTAATTGTTCATCTTCCTCTAAGTTTCTTAGATACGGCCTTGCAGTGGAGCAAAATGTATTAGAAAAGTATACATGGTTAGTTATTTTCCCTTGCCTCTTTCTTTAAGTATTTTCTGCTCAAACTAATACTAACAAGTCTTGTACTTAATGCTTCATTATCACAGGCTTATTCTGCAAATAGCTGTCTGTGAATTTACGAGCATAAGCCTTCCTGCAGAAATGTTGCAGGTGTAGGCAAAACAAGACCTGAACTGTGAACATGGTTGTATTAACTCAGAACATGTCTTTGTAGCTGTATTGGTGTTATTTATTCCCTTTATCTTGGGAAATGCACTTCTGTGACTATGAAAGAAGAATTCCTCTTTATTGTCTGCTTTTTCATTTGGTCGGTCTTATGTCTGTCTGAAAGGGTAATCAACCAGCATCCCCATTACTTACAAGGCCCAGAGCAATGCTGTCTAGATTTGGGGCCAGTTACTTAAATTTTTGTGCTTCATTTCCTTATCTATAAAATGGAGCTGATGTTAGTAACTACCTGAGAGGGTCACTGAGAGAATGAAATGAATAAATATATGTCAAGTGCTTGGAGCAATTCTGTCATACAGAAAAGCTCAATAAATGTTTGCTAGTATCATTAAGGTATTCCTCTGTTTTGCTATTTTGTGTTTGTAAAGAAAACCTTATGCAGGCTGAAAGTAGCTAGAGATGTCATCAAAGACATGCTTCTTGGGCTCTGAGCTCTTGGTGCCACAGGGACCATACCTTATTATATTTGCTTTCCCAGCATGCAGTGTGGGCCTGGCACATAGTAAGTACTCAATAGCAAATGAATGAATGAATGAACATGCACTCAGTCCTGCATTAATCCTTGGTGGTAGGCATTCACTCTTTGGCACACACACATTAAGTCACGTATACATCTCACACTCCTTGGCTTGAAATTCTCCAAAGAGTGGGGAAATAAAAAAGCCATTTGGAGGCAAAGAATTTAAGTCATTAAGTACCAATGACGGGTTTTACTAGATGACTTCTGCATGGACTTTACTATCAACTTAGCTTCAAAGAGTTTTGTAATTGAGAAGCTACTTCCATGATTTTTTTACTTGAAGTAACATTAGTACTGTAGATCTTTCTACTTGCTGTCAAGGCTAGCAAGTAGGGTCAACCGAATAATGAGCAGATTAATCAAAACTTCAGATACTGCCTTTAGCTCATAACTTATAGACTGACAGGTTCATAATCCTTAAAATCATAATTTTCCCTAGGGTAGAGGGCTTTTTTATAACAAGCTACTTTTTTTAAAAAAAATAGGAAGATTCCCAGTAAAAGGATTACAATCTCTTTTTCTTCAGTAGAGTACACCTCAATTTTTTATACCTATTCAAATACAAAAAGTGTTTAAAGAAATCATGATAAGGGATTGATTCACACATAACACAGACACACAGAGAAATATGGACTAAACCTCCAGACTTATCCTACTCTTTTCAGTTTGTAAAGTTACTGTATAGCCACAAAGTCACTCAGAAATGTGCAGTTTTCTATTAAGTCATTATGGCTGTGGGTTTAAAATTTCTAGTCCACCTCCAGCTCCTAAAAATGTCTGAGAAAATATAGTCACAATTGTACAAGTTCTCCACTGTACTTCAGGTCTTGAGAATTTTGATTTTTGTGACTGAAACAATATATTAAATCATACTCTAACAACAACAACAACAACAAATCAGCATAAAAAAAGGAATCAAGAAAGCAAGCCCATTTACAATAGTTACCGAAAAAAAAAATAGAAATAAATTTAACCAAGGAGGTGAAAGATCGCTACAATGAGAACAACAAATCACTGCTGAAAGAAATTAAACAGGATGCAAAAAGATGGAAAGACATTCCATGTTTACGGATTGGAAGAATTAATGTTGTGAAAGTCAGGTTTTGCCCAAAGTGATCTACAGATTCAGTGTACTACCCCATCAAAATACAAATGACATTCTTCACAGAAATAGAAAAAATAATCCTAATATTCATTTGGAAAAACAAAAGACCCCAAATAGCCAACGCAACCCTGAGCAAAAAAATAAAGCCAAGGCATTACACTACCTGAGTTTGAATTATACTACAGAACTACAGTAACCAAAACAGCATGGTACTGGCATAAAAACAGATGCATAGGCCAAATATTACCCATGACAGAGGAATGTAGCTTTTTTTTCTTGGACACCCTAATTGTCCTGATTTTCATTTAAACAACTTATTATCCACCTATTTTTAATTTTAAAAAGATGCCCTAATATCACGAACATATCATAATCATAGAATTATCCTTTTTTCTCAGAGCTATCCCATTTGGAAGTCTCTATGCTACTGCTTGGATGTTCAGAACAGAATAGAGAACACAGAATCCAGAAATCAATCCATTTACTTAACAGACTACTGTTCTTTAACAAAAGCACCACAAACATACATTGGGGAAAGGACAGCCTCTTCAACAAATGGTGCTGGGAAAACTAGATCTGTGTGTGGAAGAATGAAACTAGACCCATACTTCTTGCCATATACCAAAATCAACTCAAAATGTATTAAAGTCTTAAATGTAAGACCCAGCTATGAAACTCCTAGAAGTAAACAGGGGAAACACTTCAGGATGGAGGCCTGGGCAAAGACTTTATGAATAAGACCTCAAAAGCACAGGCAACAAAAGAAAAAATTAACAAATGGGATTATATCAGACTAAAAAGCTCCTGCACAGAAAAGGAAACAATCGACAGAGTGAAAAGACAACCTTCAGAATGGGAGAAAATATTTGCAAACTATACATCTGAAAAAGGATTAATATTCAAAGTATACAAGGAACTCGAACAACAGTAAAAAACAAATAATCTGGTTAAAAAATGGACAAAGGAGCTGAATAGACATTTTTTAAAGGAAGACATACAAACGGCCAACAGGTACATGAAAAAATGCTCAACATCACTAATCATCAGGGAAATGTAAGTCAAAACCACATTGAGATATCATCTTACTCCAGTTAGACTAGCTATAATCAAAAAGTCAGAGAATAACAAATGCTAGTTAGGATGTGGAGAAAGAGGAATGCTTACACACTGCTGGTGGGACTGTAAGTTAGTACAGCTATTATAGAAAACAGTACAGAGGTTTCTCAAACAACTACAGATAGAACTGCCACACAATCCAGCAATCCCACTACCAATTTTTTGATAAAAATCAGAATTTTTTATATTCCTTTATATATCTAAAGGAATATAAATTCTAAGTGATACCTGAACTCTCATGTTTATTGCAGCTCTGTTTACAATAGCTAAGATATGGAAACAACCTAAATATCCATCATCAGAAGACTGGATAAGGAAAATGTGGTATATATATACAATGGAATACTACACAGCCATAAAAAAGAATGAAATTCTGCCATTCACAGCAGCATGGATGAGCCTGGAGAAAATCACATTAAGTGAAATAAGCTGGGCACAGAAAGGGAAATATCGCATGTTCTTACTCATAAGTGGGAGCTAAAAAATAATAAATAAATAATAAATAAATAAATAAATAAATAAATGAGCAAGCAAGCAAGAAACAACAATCACAGTAATATATTGAACTTTAAGAAGGAGAGAAAAGAATTGTGGTTACTAGAAGTGGGGAAGAGGGAGCAGGAGGAGGGTTAGCGAGAAATTGATTAAGGGACACCAAGAAGGTTATGTTTTGTAATGAGGATTATGTTAATTATCCTGATTTGATCATCACACATTGTACACAAGTATTGATATTCTACTCTATACTCCCCAAATATGTATAATTAATTATGTTTTAATAAAAAAGAGTAATATTAATAGAAATTTTAAGAGGTAACAGGAAATAAAGATCAGCAATTCCTTAAAAAAGAAGAGAAAATAAAAAAAAATCATGCTATTTCTAACAGGATTCAGAATGGGATAAAAATATGCTTTAAAAGTTAGGACTGGCCAATTAACTCAGTTGCTTAGAGTGTGGTGCTGGTAACACCAAGGTCATGGGTTCGGATCCCCATACTGGCCAGCCACCAAAAAAAAAAGTTCACATGGCTCACAGACCTTGTTTATAAACCTCAGAAACTTAAGTATTAAAATTTTATCAAAATAATGGTTGTATATATAAAAAGAAAAAAAGTATTGTGACATTTACAATGAAAAATAAGACTTCCACTCCAGTCTTCATCCCAGTGGTAACTTGATTTAACTTTCTAAGCTCTTCTGGTAAAATATCACTGTATTTCTAAGTAACTCATACATTGCTCTATCTTAATTTAAAAAGTTTAGGCTTGGCTGGTAAAAAATGGCGGCGGGTCTGGAGCGCCCGCGTCAGGAAACAGCGCGATCCTGAGAGCTG
>NW_007730250.1:281041-282642 GCF_000696425.1 Galeopterus variegatus | reverse complement strand
CTTTTGATTGGGGAATTTAAACCTTTTACATTAAGAGTTGTTATTGAAAGGTGTTGATTTATTCCTAGCATTTTATTGGTAGTTGGGTTGTCTTAGGTGTCATTTGTTCCTTGCTTTTGGTTTTGCTGTTTGTTTTCTGTGTTCGTTGGTTCCTGAGGTTGCAGCTAGTGTTTTTGTTTGTTTGTTTTCTTTTCATTATTGTCATTTTTATTATACTGGTGGGTTTTGATTTTGCTTGGATTATTATGGCTATGGTAATTATCTTTCAGGGTCCAATCCCAGTATTCCCTTGAGAATTTCTCATAAGGGTGGTCGTGTGGTGGTGAACTCCTGCAATTTTTGTTTGTCTCAGAAATATACTATTTGCCCTTCATTTCGGCAGGACAGCCTTGCAGGGTAGAGTATTCTTGGCTGGCAATCTTTGTCTTTTAGTTTTTTGAATATATCATCCTATTCTTTTCTAGCTTTTAGGGTTTGTGCTGAGAAGTCTGAAGTTAACCTGATTGGGGCTCCCTTATAGGTGATTTGACGCTTCTCTCTTGCTGCTTTTAAGATTTTCTCTTTGTGTTTGAGTTTTGCCCATTTGACTATAACATGCCTTGGTGAAGCCCTTTTTGGGTTGAATATGTTTGGGGATCGTTGAGCTTCCTGGATCTGAAGATCTGTGATTTTTCCTATGCCTGGGAAGTTTTCTGCCACTATTTTGTTGAATATGTTTTCAATACAATCTCCTTTTTCCTCCCATTCTGTTATACCCAGGACTCGGATATTTGAGCGTTTAAGGTTGTCTAATATCTCTCTCAGGTTTCATTCAATATCTTTGATACTATTTTCTTTTCTGCTTGTGTTATTCCAAACAGCCCATCTTCAAGTACAGAGGTTCTCTCTTCAACTTCCGTTAGCCTGCTGGTTAAACGCTCCATTGTGTTTTTTATTTCACTGAATAACTTCTTCAGTTCTGTAAGTTCTGCTACATTTTTTTTTAGGACATTGATTTCCTTGTACACTTCCTCTCTCAGGTTTTGTATATTTTTCTTTATTTCTTCATGCTGTCTAGCTGAGTTTTCTTGTATCTCATTCAGTTTCTTTAGGATTATCACTCAAAATTCCTTGTCATTCATTTCAAGGGCTTCTTGTTCTATAGGATCTAGAGTTTGAGCTTTATTAACTTTTGGTGGTGTACTTTCTTGGTTTTTTGCATTTCTGGTATCTTTTTTTAGATGTTTACTCATTTTGGCAGGGAGTTTCACTGTGCACAGGTTTGACCCTCTGGCTAACTAAGGTATGGCTGTGTTTGTCAATTTGGTTTGCCTACTCGGTGACTGCTCAGATGGCCCTTAGTGTTCTATATGTGTGTTTGCCTCGAGACTTGGGCCTTACCGAGAAGTTTCCTCTCTGGTCAGCTCTGAAAGTTCTCCCTGATCCTTGAGTTCTGGCCCTGGCAGCTAGATCCTGTCCTGCCAGCCTGACAGGGTGTGTGAGATCTGTAAGTCTCCACCTCGCTATCCAGGCATTTCCCCTCTCTGTGTGCACACGATGGGGCCTCCCGGAGGGTGCATCCTTTTTTCCGAGACTCCTCCTCCTTTGCCGGGCCCCTCCCC
>NW_007730250.1:210264-280245 GCF_000696425.1 Galeopterus variegatus | reverse complement strand
GGGGCCGAGGCCCCAGGTGTGGTGGAGTAACAGTCTGGCCAAGATCCTCTTCCCTGCCCTCCCGACGCTGGCCGGGGGCTCCCCACGCCACCAGCCCCGCCAGTGAACCGCGGGAGGAGTGGGATTGGTGGCCGCTCCACAGGCCCCAGGGGGCCCCCGCGCTGAGGCACACAAGTGGCACGGCTCAGTGAGGAGCTGCGCCAAGCGAAGATGCCTGGCTTGCCCGATCTGAGCCCGCCGGCTCCGCCCCCCCCGGAGAAAATGGAGGCAGCGGTGATGCCGGCGCCTAGCCTGGTGTGGTAAGCGGGGGCCGGGCGGGCCTTTGCCCCCCAAGTGGGGCTGGGCTGGGGGTCACTCACAAAGCTCCCAGAGCTGGGCCAGTCCCACACCTTCCTCTCCGTCTCTGCGTCGACACTGCCGTCTTTCCTGGCCTTTGTTGCCTTGGGCTGCTCAGTCTCCCGGCACGGTTGCGGGGCTCTCAGGAATCTTCTTTTACATCGGCCCTAAAACCTCGAGACTGTAGTTGCTTTTTTTCATTGTAGATTAGTTGATCAGTGATTTATTTGTTTTTTGTTGCTCTTGGAAATACAAATAGTACTCTGGCAGCACAGCGCACATTTCACAGGCTCTCTCTGTCCTCTGGCACGCTCACTCCAGACCCGTCGCCATCTTTCTCCTCTGTAGCACATGTTTTAAAGAGAGTTGCATTATCTCACTCTTGGGAGACATCTACTCCGTTATCTACTATATTTCCTTCTTTCATAATCTTTAATTTCTTTGCCACTATGTCTTTCTACTACTGTCCTTCTCTTTGTAATTCTTTCCCCTTCTACTCTTATTTTCTCAAGCTATATTTTCTTATACCTCCCCCTTCTCTAATGTCTCTTGTCATATCTTATGTAATATTTACTTTTCTCGAAATATACCACTAAATCATATACATATTGCTTACACATGTTCATATATGTAACATAAATTTAAAAAATTGATTTTGTGTTAATATTTAATTTTGCTTTGTGACTCAATATTCTTCTCTTTTGAGAAATGAATAACACATACTGCATGATCTTGCTCATTTATGGAATCTAAAAATCTTGATTGTGCGGAAGTGAAAGTAGAGAGTAGAATGGAAGTTACCAGGGGCTGGGGTGATTAGGGACAGGGGAGGTTGAGAGCTGTTGCCCAAAGGATACATAATTACAATTAGCTAGGAGAAATAAGTTCATGGGATCTATTGCACAGTATGGTAACTATAGTTAATGTTCATATATTATGTTCTTAAAAAATGCTGAGAAAATGGATAAGTTCTCTCACTACAAGAATAATAACTATGTGAGGTAACACATTTGTTAATTAGCTAGATTTCATCATTCTGTTGAATCAATACTTCAAACATTATGCTGTACATGATAAATAAAGCTAATTTTATTTTTAAAATTTAAGTAAATGAAAAACAAAATTAAAGATGTGGCCCTCAACTTTCAAAGTGAATCAGTGCTTCACAGATGCAATTTATTTAAAATCTTAAAGAGGTCCTCATCCTGGTTCATCCGTAGGAAGTGCCATTAGAAGGCTGTGCTTAGAATTTCGGCAGATGGGTGTGGTCTAGGAAGAGCTGCACTGGTGCCAGTCAACAAACATCTGAAAATGAATACATCTGAGGCATAAAACCAGCATGAGACCCATGTGATCTCTTGTCAGAATTTCTCACTGAAGGGAAAAAAGCAACGTTCAGAAGTAAATTCCCTTTACCAATATTCTGTAACACTTGTAGTAACGTATTGATGATAACAAATAGGAGGGAAAACAGATGAGGCTACTCTCTAGAGCTTCACTGGAGATTTTTAAGAAAAAAAAAAAGAAAGAAAAAATCAGGGCTTGATTCAAATTGCCTTCATTATATACCTCTCTTTCCTTGATAAAACCATTGATTTCATTAGTAGTGAAATTAGTCAATACTCTATACATGAGCTTTGCTTCAGGGGACGTACAGCCACATACTTGAAGAAATTTGGGATTGTGAATATTTAAGAGGAAGTAAACTTATTATTTGTGGTTCTTGTTTTATTTCTATATTTTTTCCAGGTTCAGTGGGTGGAATGGGGGAGAGTGTTCTATAATATCTTGTTAGTGTGTTCAGTTTTTAAATTTTCATATATAAAGCTTAAGCATAAAAATAAACTTTTAGGATATTTGCTTTTGAAATATTTTCCGTGTCCCTTAATGGTGACTCAAAAGTTCGAAGACATTTTTGTTTAATCAGAGGAAGAGCTTATAGGATTTGTTTAAACCTTGTTGAATGTAAGGAGAGGACGATGGTTTAAGTTTTTTTTTTTTTTTCCAATTCAGAATAAAGTTTATTTCACTAAAATGAAGCAAAACAGAGTACATCTTTTGTCTACCTTGCTGAAATTCTTCTTTTAAGCAAGTGTAAGAAAACACATTTAAAGTGAGCTTTGCATAAGCAATTCATAAATATGCTAACAAAGTCTGTGTAAAACATAATCATACATTGTTGTCAATTCAGAATATAGTTTAGTTTATTAAAATGAAGCAGCTCAGAATGCATCATTCATCTACTTTGCTGAAATTCTGCTTTTATTTTATTTTTTTTAATTGAAATGTGTCGGTTATATATATTTGTGGGGTACAGAATTTATTTCAATACATCTGTACAATATGTGATGATTTAATTTTCAAGACATATGACAACTTCAATAGCAAAAGACTGTTGTTTTGTCAAGCTATTAGCATGGATAGGTTATCCAGTGATTCTAGTATTTTAAAGAGTGTCAAAACCAGTGATGAATATTTTTACTATTATCAGGAAAATCATTTTGTAAATGACAGAAGGGAAATTTTATACAAATTCTGGAAGTGAATGTCAGTAATTTTTGTTTCTTTCCCCAAATTAATTCTATTTTTAGGATATGACGGTATATTATTAGCATTAAGGAGATTCAAAGTCCTCATGATTATATATCTCACTTGTTTCTTATTTTTCTCTGTTATTGACAATGATACAATGTAAAGTCATTACACATGTGACTAATAATACTTTTAAAAAGTATAGTTTACTACAAGCAC
Source organism: Galeopterus variegatus (assembly GCF_000696425.1). Lineage (NCBI taxonomy): Eukaryota > Metazoa > Chordata > Mammalia > Dermoptera > Cynocephalidae > Galeopterus > Galeopterus variegatus. The sequence goes on along the minus strand of NW_007730250.1, from coordinate 277,158 downwards.
TCAAGTTGCTAAGGTTACATTTGAGGTTGTTTTCCTGTTTTTTCTAGTCAATGTTATCATATATGCAATGTTCAGTCATCTCTATCAGTACCTTAATGAAATTATGAGCATATCTTTCTGTTCACTTTTAACTATGAATAATTAGTCCAGTCTAATATAAAAATCTTAAAGTAACTTAAAGCTCTCTTCCAGATATGCACATGTGGAGGCCAGGAAGGTCAGTGCGTGCGCACAGACACACACACACACACACACACACACACACACACAATCTCTGTTTAGGTTTCCAGTCCTCTGGGGTTAGGGAGGGGAAGTAGGATAGTAACTAATAAAAAAGGGTAACTCTCTCTTTACCTAACTGGAGCAAGTTACAATTCTATTCTGCTTAGCTACAGGTAAGGACAAGCTGCCTATTCTTGTACTTTTTTATGGCAGTTAGACTCTTCTGTGGGAATTATATGTGGGTTCTTCAGAGGCTCTTTGGGGGGTTGCTACACTGTAGTTGCATGATGTGAGACATCAAGCTCTTTCTTAATCCTCTTCCTTCGCTCCTGACACTGGCAGACCACTATCTTCTCTCAAGCAAAATGGCTTAAATCCAGCCGCCTCGACAGTGTCCATTCAGCCCACGAGAAATCTGCATGCCCTCAAGAAGACATATACATCTTTCAAATGCTGTTCACTGTTCACTTTACCATCTTGTTCCATTTCATTCCCAACTCTGGAAGGTAGAAGAGAAGTTTGGCAAGTGATCTATTGAAGAAATTGTCTCCTGAGAGAAAAACACCTCTTACAGCAAGGACTTTGTATTCTCTTTAAACAGGACTATTTATAATTTGGGTTTTCAAGTTTAAGCCTTGGTTTTATTTCCAGGACAAGTGGTATATTTTGTTCAACATCCTATTGTATGTATTTGTAATATGAGCTTACAGAAAAAAAACAATTGCTGTCTAGAAAATATTTACCAGTCTACACTTACACCACAGTGTATTGTATTGCCTGATTTTTCAACCTTACTGGTACTGATGAGTCTTTAATTTTTGGAAATCTGATAGATTTAAATATTGTATAGCTTAATTTGCATTTTTCCTTTTGAAAACTTTATGTATTTATAGGCCACTTCCATGTTATTGTAATAATATGTTAATTTTGGTTTGGTAATATTTTCTAAATTACTGGGTGAAAGTTCTTTGTATATTAAAAAATTTGAATCTTTTAGATTGTCATATGTGTTTTGGCTATTTTCTTATGAATTCCCTTGTATTTTGTATTGTCAAGTTCTTATCAAACAAAGACTTTTTAAAAAAATGTTTCTGGATTTTGTGTATTACTCAGAAGGCCCTTGGATTAAAGTTCTAACAGTTCTGAATTTCAGTGTCCCCATCTCTACTATAACACACAATATTATTGTTGTTAAATTTAGACTAATTCTCTAAAAATGCACTTGTTATACAAGAAATATTTAATAACTTTTAGTTCTTCTCTCTTTGCCATGTAGCTCTATGTTTATTTAGTCACTATGTCAGCTTTGCCAAAAAAGAACAATATGAATTTAGTCATTATAAGTTATCAAAAAGTCATCTGCTCAGATTTTAATATTTCACCCATTACTCAGCTTGATTATTTCTACATCATGATAATACTTTCTTCAGTGATATGGAACCAAAATGTTTTTCTTAAGTTTTTCCTTTTTTTAAAAATTTTATTTTATTTTGTCAGTATACAATGTGGTGGATTATTGTGGCCCATTACTGAAACCTCCCTCCCTCCTAACAACCTCATATCTGTTCGCTTATTGTAACAACTTCAAGGAACTGTGATTGTTGTGTCTTCTTCTCTCCTCCTCCTGAGTTTGTGTATTTATTTATTTATTTTTAGCTCCCACAAATAAGTGAGAACATGTGATATATCTCTTTCTGTGCCTGACTCGTTTCACTTAATATAATTCTCTCTAGGTCCATCCATGTTGTTGCAAATGGCAGTATTTCATTCGTTTTTATAGCAGAGTAGTATTCCATTGTGTAGATGTACCACATTTTCCGTATCCACTCATCTGATGATGCACATTTGGGCTGGTTCCAACTCTTAGCTATTGTAAAGAGTGCTGCAATGAACATTGGAGAATAGGTATATCTTCGAATTGATGATTTCCATTCCTGTGGGTATATTCCCAGCAGTGGGATAGCTGGGTCATATAGTAGATCTATCTGCAATTGTTTGAGGAACCTCCATACCATTTTCCATAGAGGCTGCACCATTTTGCATTTCCACCAACAGTGTACGAGAGTTCCTTTTTCTCCGCAACCTCACCAGGATTTATCACTCTCAGTCTTTTGGATATTAGCCATCCTAAATGGGGTGAGATGGTATCTCAGTGTGGTTTTAATTTGCATTTCCCAAATGCTGAGTAATGTTGAGCATTTTTTCATGTGTCTGTTGGCCATTCATATATCTTCCTTTGAGAAATGCGTATTTAGTTCTTTTGCCCATTTTTTAATTGGGTTACTTGCTATTTGTTGTAAAATTGTTTCAGTTCCTTATATATTCTGGATATTAATCCTTTGTCAGATGTATATTTTGCAAATATTTTCTCCACTCTGTTTGTTGTCTTTTAACTCTGTTAATTGCTTCTTTTTTTTTTTTTTTTGTCTTTTTTTTCGTGTCCGGCAATGGATCGCAACCCTCAGTGTCGCGCCTGTACCGTACCGGACCGGGACCGGCAATGGGATCGCAACCCTCGGTGCTACACCCACACCTCGCTCAGCCAGTGAGCGGGAACCAGTCTGTATGTGGGATCCAAACCCTCGGCGGGAGCGTCGCCGCACTCCCAAGCGGCGCACTGTAGCAGTGCGCCACCAGGCCAGCCCTGTTAATTGCTTCTTTTGATGTGCAGAAACTTTTTACTTTGATATAATCTCAATTGTTTATTTTTCCTTTGGTTGCCCGTGCTTTTCCAGTTGTATTCATGAAGTCTGCACCCATTCCCACTTCCTGGAGTGTTTCTCCTATGTTTTCTTTAAGAAGTTTTATTGTTTCAGGGTGTGTATTTAATTCTTTAACACATTTTGAATTATTTTGGTATATGGTGAGAGGTATGGGTCCAGTTTCATTCTCCTGCACCTGGATATCCAGTTATCTCATTTGCTGAAGAGGCAGTCTCTTCCCCTGTGTATAGGCTTTATGCCTTTGTCAAAGATCAGATAGCTGTAGGTGTGTGGGTTGATTTCTGGGTTCTTTATACTAGTCCATTGATCTGTGTGCCTGTTTTTATGCCAGTACCATGCTGTTTTGGTTATTATCACTTTGTAGTATAGTTTAAAGTCAGGTAGTGTTATGCCTCCAGCTTTATTTTTATTTTGCTCAGAATTGTTTTGGCTATGTGTGGTCTTTTCTAATTCCATATAAATGTCTGGATAGTTTTTTCCATTTCTGAGAAAAATGTCATTGGAATTTTGATGGGGATTGCATTGAATTTGTATATCACTTTGTGTAGTATGGACATTTTCACAATGTTGATTCTTCTAATCCAAGAGCATGGGATATCTTTCTATCTTCTTGTGTCCTCTTTAATTTCTCTTGACAGTGGTTTGTAGTTCTCATTATAGAGATGTTTTCATGTCCTTGGCTAACTCTATTCCTAAGTTTTTTTTTTTTTTTGGTGGCTATTGTAAATGGGCTAGCTTTCTTGATTTCTCTTTCTGCATGTTCACTATTGGAGAATAGACATGCTACTGATTATTGTGTGTTGATTTTGTATCCGTGTTGATTTTGTATCCTGCTACTTTGCTGAAATCATTTTTCAACTCCAAGAGTTTTTTTTTGTAGAAGCTTTAATCTGTTCAATATATAGGATCATGTCATCTGCAAATAGGGACAATTTGACTTCATCTTTTGCAATCTGGATGCCCCTTATTTCCTTCTCTTCTCTGATTGCTCTGGCTAGTCCTTCCAGTACTCTTAAATAGAGTGGTGAAAGTGGGCATCCCTTGTTGTCTAGTTCTTGTTCTTAAGAGAAAAGCTTGCAGCTTTTCCCCATTCAGGATGATATTGGCAGTGGGTTTCTTATATATGGCTTTAATTATGTTGGGATAGTATCCATCTATACCTAACTTGTAGAGAGTCTTTATCACGAATGAGTGTTGAATTAGTCAAATGCTTTTTCAGCATCTATAGACATGATCATATGGTCCTTGGGTTTGATTTTATTAATATGGTGTATCACATTTATTGATTTGCGTATGTTGAACCACCCTTGCATCCCTGGGATGGATCCCACTTGATCATGGTGAATAATTTTACATATGTGTTGTTGTATTCTGTTCGCTAATATTTTATTGAGGATTTTTGCATCTCTATTCATCAAGGATATCGGCCTGTAGTTTTCTTTCTTGGTATCTCCTTTATTGTTATTGGTCTGTTCAGGTTTTCTACATCTTCATGGCTTAATTTTGGGAGCTTATGTGTGTCCAGAAATTTGTCCAGTTCCTCCAGATTTTCAAATTTGTTGGCATATAGTTGTTTATAGTAGTCACTAATGATTTCTTGTATTTCTGATGTTATCAGTTGTAATAACACCTTTTCCATTTCTAATTTTTGTTTTTTGGATCTTCTCTCTTGTTTTTTTATTTAGCCATGCTAATGGTTTGTCAATTTTATTTATCTTTTCAAAAAACCAACTTTTTGATTTATTGATCTTTTGTATCATTTTTGGGGTTTCAATTTCATTAAGTTCTGCTCTGATCTTAATGATTTCTTTCCATCTGCTAACTTTGGGTTTGGATTTTTCCTGTTTTTCTAGTTCTTTAAGGTGAAGTATTAGGTTGTTTACTTGTCATATTTCCATTCTTCTGATGTAACCATTTAATGTGATAAATTTTCCCCCCTGAGTACTGCTTTTGCAGTATCCCATAGGTTTTAGTATGATGTATCATTGTTTTCATTAGTTTCAATAATTTTTTTGATTTCCTGCTTGATTTATTCTTGGACCCATATGTCATTAAGTAGAATGCTGTTTAATTTCCATGTGACTGTATAGTTTCCAGAATTTCATTTGTTTTTGATTTCTAATTTTAATTCATTGTGCTATGAAAAAAATACATGAGAGAATTCCAATTTTTTTGAATTTGTTGAGACTTGATTTGTGTCCTAATATGTGATCTATCCTGGAGAATGATCCATGTGCTGATGAGAAGAATGCATACTCTGAGGTTGTTGGATGGAATGTTCTGTAGATATCTGCCAAGTCCAATTGGTTTAGAGTGCTGTTTAGATCTTCTGTTTCTCTGCTGATTTTTTGCCTAGATGATCTGTCCAATATTGATAGTGGGGTGTTCAGGCCCCCTGCTGTTATGGTATTAGTGTCTATCTCCTTCTTTAGGTCTAATAGAATTTGCTTTATAAATCTGGCTGCTCTGACATTGGGTGTGTATATATTTATGATTTTTATGCCTTCTTGATGGATAAATCCTTTTATCATTAAGTGGTGGCCCTCTTTATCTCTTGTTTCAGTTTTTAGCTTAAAGTCTATTTTGTCAGATATAAGAATAGCTACTCTGGCTTGTTTTTCATTTCTATTTGTATCATATATCTTTTTCCATCCTTTCACTCTTAGTCTATGTGTGTCTTTATATGTGAAGTGAGTCTCTTGAAGGTAGCATGTAGTTGGGTCCTCCTTTTTAATCTAGTCGGTCAGTCTGTGTCTTTTGAGTGGGGAATTTAATCCTTTTACATTAAGAGCTGTTATTGAAAAGTATTGATTTACTCCTAGATTTTTATTGATTTTTGTTTGGATGTCTTAAGTGTCTTTTGTTCCTTTCTCTCTGATTTACTGTTAGTCTTCTGTATTTGTTAGTTTCTTGGGTGGTAAATAAACTTTTTTTTTTCTCTTCACTGTTAGTGTTTTTATTTTACTAGTGGGTTTTGATTTTTCTTGTGTTTTTATGGCAGTGGTAGTTATTTTTCAGGTACCAAACCCAGTACTCCCTTGAGAATTTCTTGTAAAGGTTGTCATGTGGTAGTGAACTCCTGCAGTTTTTGTCTGTCTGAGAAATATACTATGTGACCTTCATTTCAGAAGGATAGCCTTGTAGGATAAAGTATTCTTGGCTGGCAATCTCTGTCTTTTAGTATTTTGAATATATCATCCTATTGCTTTCTGGCTTTTAGGGTTTGTGATGAAAAGTCTGATGTTAGTCTGACTGGGGCTCCCTTATAGGTGATTTCACGCTTCTCTCTTGCAGCTTTTAAGATTCTCTCTTTGTCTCTGAGTTTTGTCAGTTTGACTATAACATGTTTTGGAGAAGACCTTTTTGGATGAATACGTTTAGGGATCTTTGAGCTTCCTGAATCTGAAGGTCTGTGTCTTTTCCTATACCTGGGAAGTTTTCTGCCACTAATTTGTTGACTATGTTTTCAACACAATCTCCTTTTTTCTCTCTTTCTGGAATACCATGACTCGGATATTTGAGGGCTTATGTTTGTCTGATATCTCTCTTAGATTTTCTTCAATGTTTTTAATTCTTTTTTCTTTCTTTCTTTCTTTTTTTTTTTTTTTGTCTGCCTTTGTTATTTCAAACAGCCCGTCTTCAAGGTCAGAAGTTCTCTCTTCTGCTTCTGCAAGCCTGCTGGTTAAATCCTCTGTTGTGTTTTTTACTTTGTTGAATGAATTCTTCAGCTCGGGAAGCTCTGCTACATTCTTTTTCAGGGCATTGATTTTCTTGTACATTTCTTCTTTCAGGCCCTGTATACTTTTCCTCATTTCATCATGCTGTCTAGCTGAGTTTTCTTGTATTTCACTTAATTTCCTTAGAATTATCTCTTGAAATTCCTTGTCAGACATTTCAAGGGCTTTTTGTTCTATAGGATCTAGAGCTTGAGAGTTATTAACCTTTTGTGGTGTACTTTCTTGATTTTTCATATTTCTGGTTTCTTTCCTTTGGTGTTTAGTCATTGTGGCAAGGGATTTTATGGTTCACTCATTCAACACTATTGTCTGGCTAGGATCCTGCTGAGACTGCCAATTTGGCATGGCTGCCTCAGTGCCTGTGGGTGGAAAGTTTCGGCCTCTCTGGGCCATGGGGATTGGATTGGGCTTGGAGTCCAGCAGTGGCACCTACCTGTTGCCACAGGGGTGCCTCAGGATGCATGGTCACCATGGCTCTTGGGCCTCTCTGTGGGGGAGGCCTCTCTGGTTGATACTCACTTGCCCATGCTGGGCTGTGGTCTGGCAGCAGCAGCACCTATCTGCTCAGTCACACTTTCACCTCGGGGCTCGTGGTCACCACAGGTCTTAGGCCTCTCTGCCTTTTTCTTTTTCTTTTTTTATTGATTTGGTAAAGGCATCCAATAAGGTAAGATATGATGCATTAAGAAAATTGAGTTTAGTAGAATTTAGACGTCTAATCTTTGCAAATAATCTGTATTAGCAAATTATAAAATGAGATTAATAATGCCTGAATTCATTTTTGCACAGTGAATTAGCTCTCTCAAACTTCTATGTGCTAGATTGTTTGCCAAAATAGCCATATTCTTTATGTCCACACCTGTATTAGTTATCCGTTCCTGTATAACAAATTACATCAAAATTTAAAGCAACACATGTTATGTCACATATTTTCAGAGATTCAGGAATCTGTGAGCAGCTTAACTGTACAATTCTGGGTTATGTTTTCTCATGAGATTTCAGTTAAGATGTTGGCCAGAAAAGCCATCTCCGAAGACTTGGCTTATTTGAAGATCTGCTTCCAAGCACTGCTGGCAGGACAACTCAGTTCCTCACCACATGGGCCTCTGAGTAAATAATCCAAGAGAGCAAGGCATTAGCCTCACTGTCTTTATAAGTTTAGTCTCAAATGTGACATATCTCTTGTGCCATATTTCATTTGTCACAGAGACCAACTCTAAATACAATGTGGGAGGAGATTAGACAAAGACATATACCGAGAGGTGGGAATCACTATAGGCTGATCACCACAATGCTTTTTTATAACATGATTTTCCAGCTGCTTGAACCAAGAAGTACTGTTTATTTCTATATCCCTTATTTCTGAGCTCCAATTTTAATTTGCTTTGACCAAAAGAACACAGAGAAAGGAATGCTTCATCAGTTTCAAGCCTAGTCATCATGAAACCTTGAATATTTTGGTTCTCTTCTTTAGAAACAAAGCATTAACATGGGAAGCCTGAACTAGCTAGATAAACATTGATAGACTATGTTGAAGAAAACCCAGTTGTCCCAGTGGCCCCAGATATGAGACCCAGCCAATACCTTTAGAGCTACCTACTTAATCTACAGCACCAAGACCTGAAGAACAATATAGCTTACCCATAGATTAGTAAGCAATTATAACTGGTTATGTTGTCCCATTAAATTTTGGGTGGTCTATTATACAGAAATTAACACCTGATATATTCTGGATGAATTGTGGGATGTATATCATCTAAGGAAATGATTCGAATGAGAATATACAAACACATGAAGAAAAATTAAATTCCTAGTTAGATAATTAAAGTTTATGCTACTAATTTCTCATTGTGACACAGATGGCTATTTGCTCAGCTTTGCTAGTTATTTTTCTATTATCCTTCAGCCCCCATCCAACCCATTTATGTTCTGCTCTGTAATTCTCAAACTGGGAGTATATAAACTGGGTGTCTAAAGCTCCTTCATCACCTGGACTGGCTATTGATCTTTGTAAGTGGAAGGCAGTGGAGGGAGATCAGAAGGTAAGAGTAGAGGAAAAGCCATAGTCTTTGTTCTCTCACACTTCTTCCTTCTTTGAGCTTTGGCATCCTCTTTTTCAATCTACTCTAAGCTTTACTTAAAGGGATGCATGCTCATTTTGAATGTGACTCTGTATAGAGGAAAAGGAAAATAATTCTTGTCTTTCAGGAATTTACACTAAATCCTAGATCCTAAAACTCCACTGTGGTCCATACTTATAGTGGGATCCTTTGGAGGTCTAATGATACATGGAGTTTTAGTGTGAGTTGTCTCCATCACAGCTTGGGGCCCTACAAACATACTTTTTGGTTATTTTTCCAGTTTTTAAAATATAATTGCCATAGAACTGCTCAGCAACTGATGAAATCTCTACATCATCCATTTAACCTATGGAGTGAAACTATTGTTTGAGGAAGAACCTATGGAAATCCCAGGAACTTCTTCCTACCTGATTAGTCAAGAATACATATTATGTTATCCTTATGGAATTCCAGAGATTAATGCCACTATCAAAGATTTGAAAATACAAGGATGATAACTCCCCCTTATTTTTTGCCTCTTTGGCCTGGGCAGAAGACTGCTGAATCACAGTAATGACATGAGTTGTGATCAATCAGGGGTAACTCTCTTTGCAGGTAATGTTCATCATAGCAGAAAGCAATTGGTTACATTTCTCTATAACTACTTGCAAAGACCACCAGCAGGTATTTGCTTTTACTAGCAGAGACAAAAGTACAACTTCCTTCTCTTGTCTGAGGTCAATTCTATATCAATGCTCTTGCTCCTTGCCATTGTATAATCACCTTGACATCCGTAAACAATTATTCTCACCCATTTTATTGAGGACATAATGTTGAGTGGATCTGAAGTAACACGTTTAAAGATGCTTCAATAAGGTGTGCATGCAGTAAGCTGGGAGATAAACTGATGACATTGCCAAAGTCTGCAGTGCCTGTTAAGTTTCTATTCGTCTATATCGTGTCAGAATATGTGCTGTAAAGTAAAAGACACGTTTCTGTATCTTGAAATCCTTAAAGGAAATGGGCACAATGTGTGGTGAGCATATTGAATATTGGAATACCATATGCAAAATTTGTGTATATTTCTCTGTCCAATTTACAGAGGACTAGGAAGACTTCCAGTTTTCAGAGAGGCCTAAAGCAAGAGAATGCTCCAAAGCACATTCAGGCTTCTCTTCCAATGAGCTTTTAAAAGTGGATCCAATGGCACTAGAAATGTTTATTGTAAAACAGGATACTGTATGGAGTGACTACCAAGTCCTATTCAGAGAATTACAGAGCACGTGCTTAGGATTTGGGGGTAAAGCCAGGCTTTTTTTTTTTTTTTTAATGGTTGACTATTCTCCTCTGAGAAAAGGCTTCCTGTCCCTCTGTTCCTGTCCCTGTCCTGGTTGCTAGGAGTTTGGCTTCTGCTAGTAACAGACCATTTGTGATTAACATTGACTGGTTTAGAGGTCTAGGTTACCAAAGAAGAAATGCTTTTTCATCACTATTTCTAGGGGAAATAATGGTTCCATTAAATTAGAGCCCAGGACTAGAACCTTACAATTTGAGGCTCCTCCTGCTACTGAACCTATAGGCAAGGAAGTAGATATCCGTACGGGCCAGGATGACTGATTCCGATTATCTGGGGAAACTTTTCAGGTTGCTGACACACAATGGAAGCAAGGAGAACTGTGTCTAAAATGCAGAGGATTTTCTAGGGTTTTTCTTAGTACTTTCATGGCCAAAAATATAAGTTCATTAAAAAAGAAAAAAAGTGTTACCCTATAATGGCAGAACTGCTTTGAAACCCAGAATATTTGGGAATAAACTTTTGGTTACCTTATTAGATAAAGAACCTTGACCAGCTGAGGTGTTGGATGAGAATGAAGAAAATATGAGAGGACTAGTGGAAAAGGGAAGTTATGATAACAAACTCTAGTTTCATTACCACTGACACAACAAAGTCAGGGTTACTATATGTATTTTCTTCCTTTTTTGATCTATCTTCTGTTCGTCTACTACGATTTTACCTTCCTTTGTATTTCTCTGTGATTCCAGACTAGTAATGGTGATTAATTTCAAAATTTAATCATCAGTTTATGGAATCTTCAAGAATGAGATTGTGATTAAACTGGAAGAAGAATTAATAAAAACTAGATATGGATATGGTAACTATTATTTCTCCCACTTTTAGAAGAAAGAGTAATAGAATCTTTACTTTCAATGGCATTCTGCTAGTCAGAATCAATCCACTCTTCTGTAATATACTCTAGAATTCTGCATTCCTAATTCCTTTATAATTGTCTTCTTATTAGGACGACAGGATAAACAGTATTTTTTCCTGTTTCATTCCAGCTGTCTTCCTGTTTCTGGTCATTTCTCTAAAGCAGTGTCACTCCAAGCTTCCAGGTTGGGCCTAATAGCCCCTTCAACAACAGTCATAGTCCATTCTTCAAAGTGTGAATTCCATTAAGTGAACACATCTCCTGAAGAGGAGGCCCTTCATCCATGCTTCTAGATCCAGGAAACTCCATCTTCTCTCTTTTTTCCCTCAGCCCTAGGAATGAGAGCTGCGTCCTGAAATCTTTCATGAGTAGACACCTCTTTCTCTCTCTCTCTCTGTTTTTGTTTGTTTGTGTTTTTAGACTAATGAAACCTGTGTATCAATTCCTTCTATTAAATCATTTTATTGTAAAGCATCTAATGTGGCTTATGCAGTTATTTATTTATTTTGATAGATGACAATACTGTTACAGCCCAATGCCCATAGTAACAAACACTGTAAATTTTAGTGGAGTGTTGGAGTGTATGCTTACTCAAAATAAAGTTTTCAAGCCCAGTCCCCTGAAAGCTGTGTTTAATCACATGACCAAATTCTAGTCAATCAGAGCTGAGTATGTGATACAATGTCTTTAAAAAGAGAAGGGAGACCCTTCCCAATTACCTTCCTTTAGCTGTAATATGAACATGACCTAAGCCCTTCTGAACCTTTCAGAGAAAGGGAAACATCTCAGGAATATGGTGATAGAGGTAAAAGATAGAAGGAAACAGCGTTGGCTACATCATAGAGAAGAGCTGCCTTGCATGTGCGTATTTTTATAAAAGAGAAATTTTATCTTGTTTAAGCCAATGTTATTTTAGGTATCTGCCACAAACGTCCAAATGAACAGCCAGTAAATACATCTACATAATATATTTTAGTTATCCTAAACTATCAATAGCAATACTAAGTCCTGTGATAATATGAATTACTCAACTTTTCAAGTAAAATAAAGCGATTAGTCTTGATATTCAGTTCTTTCTCTCCTTTCACCAAAAATTTGAACTACTGCTGCTAACGTCAATATACACCGAACAGGATTTTCTCCTTTTCTGTGTGCTGTCACTTGAAATAATTCTCTCTATGAATACGAAAACACTGAATTGACTGCAATAAGCCACAAGCTTGTGTACTGGGAGTGGGAGAGAAAGAGAGAAAGAGAAAGATGGAAACTCTCCCTCTTACTCCCCTCCCACCCCTCACAGATTATTAATAAAGCTTCCAAAGTAATGAACTGCCTGAATTTTACTTTATTAACTCAAGGACTCTAGAATATATTCTAAACATATACTAAATGTATACAAACAAAATTGTTTGTTCATGTATTTGTTTGTTATCCTTATATTTGAAATTCTGGGGACCTATTAAAACAAAATTATTTCTGTTTATGAATCCTAACAGAGTAGGCACTCAAATATACACATTTCCACAAAGAAATTTTATTTAGATATCAAATATCTACACACACACCCGCCACAGAAATACTACCAGATTATTCAGCTTTTTTAAATTCGAAGATTGATTGTTAAACTGGCAGTAATTCATTGTAAAATACTCGAGGTTTTTCTAAACAATAGGGTAAAGTAAGCTTTTATTATAAAATACTTCATATATAATTTATAGATTTTAAAATGTCTGTGGCCATTGGGTAAAGTACATTTATGACAATTAGTTGACTCAGACTGATTCTATAAACTTGGTGTTTATATTTGTATTTTTGAAAGTTTTATTGGCCTGTTTATATTTTTCAAATACAACTGTAAGTGAAGTGGTACCTACTCCAGTAATGCCATGTTGGGCAGAATCATTATTAGATTTGATGAATATAACGTTCTTTTTCTCACTCAAGAGTAATTCAGTTCTTCAGAAGAAATAATATATCAAAAAAATTAAAAAGAATGAATTTTTCAACCTCAACTAACATCAAATGAAGTTTAAGCCAAATCCCAGAGCTTTTTCAAATGGTATTAATTTATATTTTAATTTTTCTTTACATAATATACATTTTCTTCAAATAACATCAGATGCTGATGTGCACTCTCTAAGCTTAGGAATAAAACTTATGCAAAACCTTTGTTCATAGGAGGAAAGTATATTACCAAATTCTAAACAACTTAGCATTAAGATTGTCTTGATAAAATATCTGTCTACATGCTACACATGTCACTGAAAATTTGGAGTTTATTTTTTTACAAAATAAAATAGTATAATGAAAATTAATATTCATTTTGAGAGTCAAAAGATGTATTACAAAAGTTACATGTATATTTCGGTTGATTTTTGCAAGAATACAAGCAAAGTCCACAAGACAACAAAAATTCTGAAAAATTTTAAGAGCAAATAAGTCTCCATTTTTAGCCTGGACAGACTGTTAAAAAACATGAGACTTAAAATGTGTTTTTTCCTGAAATTATTTTATTTGACTTTTTTGTCAAATGCAAACCCTAGTGGGAAGTGGAAAGTGACAGCTGAAGTCTTAAAACAATTTAATTTTTTAATCTGAGCCCATATAGTCAAATGTCTATTAATATCTATACTATTGTTTATGCTTCTTTATCTAAAGTTTTATGTTAAAAGTTTATTTTACGTATGATTCTGATAAGGATAAAAAGCTTTTTTAAAAGACCAAGTGTGAGGGCCGGCCTTTGGCTCACTTGGGAGAGCGTGGTGCTGACAACACCAAGGGTTAAGATCCTTTTACCGGTCATCTATAAAAAAAAAAAAAAAAAAAAAGACCGTGTGTGTGTGTGTGTGTGTGTGTGTGTGTGTGTGTGTGTGTGTGTGTGTGTGTAGTCTGAGTATCATCAGTTTCTATTATATTTGCCATATTTAGTCAACAGAAAGCTTATGTTTATATAGATATTTGTTTCAATATTCTGGTGTTTGCCACATAGGAAAAGTTGAACTTTTATTTCAAATATTTATGATCCATAATTAAATCTTCCAGTCTAATGTTAAATCTTAGAGAAATTTCAAAGACGTTTAAAACTGAACTATGCAGTGAATGAGATTATAATTTTAATAGGTTTTATTAGTTTCGGAAATATCTTGTTTTTTGGAACTTTGTAATACTCTGATCCTTTCTTGCATGTCAATGTCTATTTCTTCTTAGGATATTATAATTTCAAGTTTTATTAATAATGGTAATGGAAAGTCTAACTAACACCAGCTTCCATTTGTATATCATTACACAATTCATAAAGGATTTTTATACTCGTGAGATCATTTGACTTATGTAACAACCGTATGAAAATAAATGTTAATTACTCTCCTTCCCATTTTATGGTTGATGACACTAAGTTTCAAAGTGATAAACTACTTGTCTAAAATATATTTTCTGACTTCAAGTCAGATTCTCATTTAAATAAACTAGGTTTCAGATGTTTGGTTATTCTATGATGGTGGTTCTTGTAAGATCACCTTCCTTTGTATTACCACTAGACCTACAAAACCCCAGTATGATTAGAACTATTATCACGTGCTCTAAACCAGCAAATTAATCTATAAATATTAGCTGAATTGTCAGAGGCCACAGACAATTTCTCTTTTATGGAGAAAATAAATCAGGAAATGAACTCAAGTTCATAGGATTCTAATAACTGTGTTCTTTCTACTACAACACACAGCCAACTCATTCAGTCTTCATTTGCATCGGCATGCAGAAAAAATAAATATAGTCTCAAAAATGCTAATCTCAGTTGCAGTTGGAGTTTTTGTTATTGCAGCTAAAAATGTGGGTGGGTCAACCACAGATATGATTTCTAGCTCTAAAAGCTAGTAGCTCTGTGACATTCAGAATTGATTAATTTTGTGCCTTACTTTTTTTTAAGCGATAAAATAGTTATACTTTTATATAGTGTTTTTGTGAAGATTCAATTAGAAAAACACACATTAGACATACTTCCAAATATTTCCTGCTCACAACCCATCAGCTAGGTCAAGTGATAACAGCATAGATGAGATAATGCTTTAATATTTTCCTATTGGCATTTCCATAACTAAATTCTAAATTTACAGTGCAATGTATAATTTAAATATGTTTCATGTTCTTTTCCTCATGTGCTAGGTTGTAGAGTTTAAACACAAAATTTCTTAAACACCATATTAGTCTGGCTAGGAAAAAATACACTACAGCAACAAACCATCCTGAGATCTCAGTGATCTAACATGGCAAAGGTTTATTTCTTGTTCACGTAAGATCCAGTTGGACTCAATGCATCTCTCGAGGTTGTCATTCTTTCATGGTGAGATTTAATGATTCAGGATAGTTCAATTTTCTGATTCTGCAGTCTCAACACTTGCCCTCTTACATGATCCATAGCAGGAGAAAAGAGAAAGGGACATAGAGAATTGTTCATGTGTCCTTCCCTGTCTCAAGCCATAAATGGTATTCACTTTTGCTCACTTTTCAATACCAAATCCTCATCACATGAAGGTCAGTACTCACTGTGTTATACTACAAGGAAACTGAGAAGCAAATCTTCTGTGTGCCTGGAAGGAGGGGAGTAACACATTATTGAATGTAAGTTATACCTACTATAAATATTTTTTAAATTAATAAAAAATATGCCAATATTAGGCTATCACTCAGATGGATTTAGATTTATTCACTCCTACCTAAGTCTGATAAATAAAGTCTATTATTTAGAAGGAAATGTTTATAAAATATGAAAATTGTTATGGCTACTGCTGTTTCTGTATTAACTCTTACCTTTCTCTCCCTTTCTTTCTTTAATTCTTTCTCTCTTTATTTCTTTTTCTCTTTTCATTTAGGGCATTGTGCATCAAATGTTTCAAGAAAATGATGCCACAGCACAATTCTAAGGGAAAAAGAAAACAAACAAACAAAAAAAACCCCAAGTTATCAGGAAAACAAAAACAAAAACATATGACTAGGTAATAGTTTTATGAAAGTCTTGTCATGCCTAAGATAAAAATATACTGTGTTTACAATTAGAAACAGTTTCCTGATTGGGAGTTATAGGGGAGATCTGGGGGAGGCAGAAGAAAACTGAGATGCATGTATGGTGAGGGATCTGTGCCTGGAGGTACCTGTGGACAAGAGCAGAGACAGCATCCAAAGACTACCTGACCTCCACAGTGGTAAACTTGACCTGTTCATGACAGACAGAGCTGGATGACTGCTTCACATTTTAATAGGCAACTTTCATCACCTGCACCGAGCCCTGCTTTGGTGAGGGCCACTACCTAGGGTAGTTCTTGTTGTGCACTAAATAAGGACTGTTGGTCACTGGAAAAGGGTCGAGGGTGGCTTAAAATTGAGCTTGTACTCAAATATACTAGGTGGTATGTTTAGGCATGTAGCAACATCTTGACGGAAGAGACTTTCTCTTATCAAAAAGGTGCCAGCAGTTCGCTATGATGTGAGTTTGTGGGGCTGCCCCAATCCACAAGAGATTTTTTTTTTTTTAATTTGCACGGAAGCCCCCAAAATGCTAACAGTGTCCTGTATTTCTCTTGGTCTTTGGTGAGAAACTTTATTCAAAAAGAGTCAGCAAATCACCTGATGACTGACAGTCAGGAGTGACTGTTCAGTTTCTTCCAGAGACTTGATGGAGCCCTTTCCAAATCTTTTTCCTTTTATGTCCTGAACTGGTGCTGCAGACAGAATCGTCTGCTAAGTTTGAAATAAACTGTCAGCCTGAGATAGTAAAAAAAACACACTGCTATTACTCAGACAAAAAATACTAACATAGATATAATATGAAAATTTATTTGAATAGAAAGATAATACTTTTCAACTGTGACATAGCAAAAACATGATAAGATTAAAATCTGGAAATATGAATTGCAGTTTTTGCTGTATGATATGTAATAGTTTTTAAAAAGGTGTAAGATATGTAATAATTCACCTCATCACATAACTATTTTGAACATTGATTTGTTCATCTGGTAAAGGAGAAGAATATTTGTTGGTTTTTTTTTTTTTAAGTAATTCTTAGGTTTTAAAAATCTATGATTCGATGAAATGGTGATTTCTGATGCTTGAAGTGAAATTTGTAAGTTATTTGCAAGACACTGCAAAAAATAAATGGAAGTGTCAAATTAAAGAATGTCTTAGTTCAAAATTAAATAGCCTTTTAAATCAAAGTCTGTCTTTTCTATTCTTGGTGATATATGAAGCAGTGAGAAAAATTAGCCATTATGCCTAGTGGGTTCTACTATTTGTCTAATTTATTTTTTTAATAAAATATTAGATATTAAAGGCCACCAACATCATTTAATTAAGTTTAATTAAAATGTATAAGAATTTATATAGTTGGCCACCTGCTATTAATTATACACGCATTTCATAGAAAACATTGAACTCTGTGAAAGGATTAAATCTCAACATACTGTCAGTGGTTCACTATTTTAAATGTATACAAGAAATAAATTAACATTTGTGTTTTTTTCTGACAGCTACATTTCATAGTTATCTCCTTTTTCTTTTTTAATTAATTAATTTACTATTATTATTTTTTTTACATTCTAAGATATTGTTGTGTAGTAGATGGAGGGGGTGAGGGGACAGGGCAGGGAGATATAACTGCTGAATATATTCACTCAATATTCTGTATGTTAAAAAAGATGGTTGAGGCCCATGGCACCCCACCTCAGTCTGGCAGGGGAATCCAGGGGGTTCAGTCCTGCTTAGGCAGGATGTGGACGTCTGGGGGTTGAGGCCCTTGGTCCCCTCACCCTGGCTCGGGAGCCTAGGATGCTTCTTTCAGTGGCTCAGTCATTGCTGCTGGACTGTATGCAGATGTTGAGGGGTGTGGCTGAGGCCCTTGGGGCCCAACTGCCTCAGCTTGGGAGCCTGAGGGGATTCCAGTTCTTCTAGGTTTTATAGGTGTTCTTTGGTGGTATTAGACCTTTCTTTACCAGTTAAAATCAGAAACTTTGATCTGTGGGGTTTTTGTGTTTTCTCTTGGTTCTGTGTTGGAATATTAGCTACCCCCACCACTTAAACCCTGCACTGGAACTAATTTATCCTTTGCTTGCTTCCCAAATGGTGGAACTTCCTGTGGGAGCCAACACCTGGGCCCTGTGGTTGAGCTAAATTGCTGTTTTGCTGCTGATTCTCTGGAGGAGGCTTTTTGTGCAGCTCAGGTTTTTTTTTTTTTTTTTTTTGTCTTTTGTCTTTTTCCGTGTCCGGCAACGGATGGGAGCGCCGCCGCGCTTCCCAAGCGGCGCACTTATCCAGTGCGCCACCGGGCCGGCCCCAGCAGCTCAGGTTTTAATTATTGACCTTGTAAGCACTTCTGGGTCTCTTGAGATCAGATACACCTGGGTTGTGTGAAAACTCTGGTCTGGGCCTGAGTCTTTTCAGAAAACTGCACCCCTGCAGTTCTATATTCCTGACCAGTCTCCAATGAGTAGGCCTGTGCTGATTGGAGGGCAGATCATCTGTCAGCTGTCCATACTGTGCCCCAATGTTTCCCTGGTGGGCCCATCTGTATCTGCCCCCCCCCCCCCTCCAAAATACTTCCCATGGACAGGCCATGAGCCAATCTCTGGTGATGACTCACTGGCCTCTCAGTGTCTCCTTTTTTCAGTTGTCTGTGGCCCATCACCCCAATGTTTCCCTGGTGGGCCCGTCGGTAGCTGCCCCCCCCCCCCCTCCAAAATACTTCCCATGGACAGGCCATGAGCCAATCTCTGGTGATGACTCACTGGCCTCTCAGTGTCTCCTTTTTTCAGTTGTCTGTGGCCCATCACTCCTATGTGGGTCCACAGGAACCCGGTTAGTGGTCTTGCTGGCCTGTGGGCCACTAAGGCCATCTTCTCCCCTGTCATCTCCAAGCAAATTCATACAAAGGGCACAACTATGGCTTTTGCCAGCTCTTGCTCCGTGTGCTCACCCAGGCCAGCCTTAAGTGGTCAGGGCTCAAAACTATTGGAGTGGTCCTTTCTTTCTCTTATCATGGCTTTTCCAGCCTTCATGAACTCCAGAGGTGTCTCCTGCTCTTTCTCTGAGCTCTAATGGCTTCAACTTGGCAGTAGTTGCTTTTTAACAGTCGTAAATTAGTTGATTGTGGGAGATGGTAAAGCTAGGTACTGTGTATTCCACTATCTTGGTCAGAATTCCCCTGTTCATTCTATTGGTAATAAAATCACAGGTGCTGCTAATACTATTGGTATTTGTTGATAATATTCATAATTGAAGGAAATGGTAAATCTCACTTAGAAGTTAAAAATTAAAGTTGCAATATTTTCCCACTCAAGTTCATGGATCCCCTGAGTTTATTTAGGCTGTGGACCCAGGTTAGGATACCTTCAATAAGGTCTCCAGACTGCTTCCTAGGGAAAAAAGCAAAGGGGGCTCAGAGAGTTGAAGAGACTGGCCTAAAGCTACACAGCAAGTGAGATATAGCTGAAATTGGGACCCACGTCTCCCAAATGGATTTAATTTCTTCAGTAACTTTGCTCTACATTTTCAGAAGTCTGTCCTTTGCTGGGCCTCAATTTCTGCATTGCTAATGTTGAAGGAGTAGGATTATTTAAAGTTTTTCAAACTTCTTTGACCATCAGACCTAGTGCAGGTCCGAGGGTGCTAGGAGCCACAGAGGAGCAGGAGGAGGGGGTGTGCCATTGGCGCAGGGCTGCTGGGACTTGAGGCCCATGGCATGGCTGGGCTGGGTGGCCGCTGGAAAACCCTTGAGAGCATGGTGTCATCTGTCCTGTCAGGTCACTGCCAGGTCCTGGGTCCTGGGTCCAGCTCAGTACATGCCTGGCCTACATGCAACTCTTGGTGTCCCTGCCCAACTCCACCCGCCAGCCACAGTTATCTCTTAATACACTTAATGACTGTGTATGTTCTTAAGAAGGAACTAATAATAAAAAGTAAAAGCATAACTGCTTTTTATTTTTTCTGCCAATCTTACTGCTAAGTTAAAAGTATTAGTAGTTATGTCTATGAAAGGAGTCTTGTAGTTACATTGTGCACCTTGAGCTTATTCAGTGGATCCTATTTTTCTCAAATTGAGATACATATACATTATTTTGATTGGAAGAGAGAAAAATCATTCAGAATAAAGTCAATTCATTTGTGTTTCTTATTTATAGAATGGTTATTCCAAAATTATAGCAGTGTGGGTTTTTGGCATGTGAAGCTATAGAAGCTGGGGTCCAGGGAGTGGCAAAGTACATTCAGTGAAGTGATGTGTCTCTATACACTTGGCATGTTTCAACTGAATGTGTTCCTAAGGAAGTTTAATGCTCCAGAAATTATCTTTTTAATGGTAATAGATAGACCATGACTAACATCTATGTTTGTCTAGTGATGGGATCAAGATTTTCCAGTAGGATCTCCTTATCTTCTTAATATAAAATACAGGAAAAAAAGATTTTATGTCTCGTTGGTTGCCAAGACTATTTTCTTGAAAAGCTTTCAGTGATATGTATTGTATCAAGGCTCTCTATAAGTAGAATAGAAAACTGAACTCATTGCACAACTTGTATGAGCACATAAAATGTAGTTCCAGTAATAATTTTATAAATTATGTGATTGTGCTTCTGTGACTCATTTTCTCTATTTGTTTTAAGTCAATTAAAATTGATTTAAAATTGACTAGCTGTAGATTTTATTTTTTGAATCCAATAAATCTCCTAAGGGATTATTCTATAATGAGTTACTTGGTTTTTATACATACTAAAACATGGTATAAATTACAAAGTGTAACAAGACAATCAAAAGATTCATGAATGTTTAATGGAATAATAAATTTATTAACAAAATATTTTTATATGGGATAAAACACTAACACTATGGTAACTACTCAAATAAACATTAGCTGGTATAGGGATTTAAACTAGATTCTTTAATAAATATATAATATGTACTATTCTTCTGGCTTAAGGGCCATTTTTAGAAAGATTAATATAAAAATTTAAATATTTAAAAGCCAATTTTTACAGTTGATGGACAGAAGGACAGGCTTTCAATTACTCCTTAACTTGATATGAATTATGACTTACTTAACAATTTGCCTTGTAACCTTGAATTTATTCTCAATCTTTGTGTGTTTCAGTTTCCATGATTATAAGCTGTGTTCAGTAAAACTCGTATCAGAACATCCATTTCCTAGCAGTTTGTAGCTGGTCAGTGTTTCTCTAAATATAGCTACAAAGGCTGGATAAATTACAGAATCACAAATTTAAATGTTTTAGTAAGAACTAGTTGGAATAAAATTTGACTGAAGGGAAAATCTCTCTTATCTATAGCTGACTGTAAGGGCATTTGTCAATTTTGAACAAAGGCAAGATGTGAGAATCTGAGCTAGACCCAGGCACAGTATTGCTGAAGAGACAGAGAAACTAGCAGAGATTTTATTAGCCACATGAGGCAAAAATAGTAAAATTGAGACTTTAGGGTCCTCAAATACATGGATGTATTGTTTCTAAAGAACTTTTCTGCACTTCAAAGCTCATAACAACATAGAAATGTCTAGAATCTTTTTGTGCCTAGGAGAAAAAGAGCCTAAAGAGGGAGGGCACAGAGAAGAAATGAGAATTGAGAGCCCTAAACGGAATGAAGAATTGGCACTAGCAATCTGAAACTATTTCCTTGGAGGCATTGCTGTTCTGGGCACAGATGAAACTGAGAATTCAGATGGCCACTACTGGCATTCATGGTAATTAGAAAAGATTTTAGTAGTTGTGTGACTCTGTGTGATGAAATTAACGACTTGAGGTTTTTCAAATACTAACTGCTATCTCCCCTGGACATTTCCAAATTGTAAAGATGCATGGGTACTTGGCTAAAAAGCTAAGCTAAATGTAGCTCCCTAAAAATCGTAGTTGAAATTCCTTAGTGTCTGGGTGCAGAGAATAAAAGACTTACCATATTGTTCACAGAAAGACCCTGTGAGCCATGCCCTAGCAACAGGGCAAACCAGAGTTGGACCAAGTTTTATAAAAACTTCAATGTAGCATCAACACAGTTCAGTCTGTTCTTGGATTGAGATTAATAGCTCGCCTACAAATGCTAACTGTGGAATAGAAGAAAGAGTAAATCCTCTTTTTCCAAAATTTATATGAAATCTTTACATTCTTTTATATAAAGTCTAAATTATCAAGCATATCTGGAGTGAAGACCACATGATGTAACCAAGAGGGAAAAAATAAAATAAAATAAAAACAGATCTGCAGGTGATCTAGATAGTGCAATTAGCAGAAAAGAGCTTAAAAACATCAAGAAATTGATCAAAAGAGATCTACAAGTTAGGTTAAAAGTTATACAATTTACAAAGAGAATTGTATTCTATAAAAAATATCAAATGGATACCCTGGAATGCAAACATTTCTGCAAAAAACAATCAATAGATGAAACTGACTGCAGAATGGATAGAGCAGAAGAAAGTATTGGAGAATTATAAAGCAAATCAATACAAAATATCCAAATTAAAGTACACAAGGAAAACAATAAAAAAAACAGCAAAAATACATAAGCATTAAAAACATGGAAGACACAGTCAAGAAGATATTTGAAGAGTTACTGATTGATTATTTTCCAAAACTGATGAGAGATGTCAACAAACAGATATATAATCGTAGAGAACCCAAAAGAGAATACATACTGAAAGAAAGTGAGCCGAAACGCCAGGTACCATTCAAGCTTTATAAAAAGAAGAAAAATCTGCCAGGCTGAGCTCAAAATGGCATGCCAGAGTGGCTAAAGGGAGTGAATGGGCTTACATGGGTTGGTGGGCACAAAAAATGCAGGCAGAGAGAGAGGGAGGGACTGCTGGTGTGGAGGATAAGGCCAACAATTGGTGCTGCTGTGGAGGGTAAGGCTGACATATCCAAGATGGGAGGTTAACTCTAGGTAGGTAGAAGAGTTTCTTTGTCTCAGAAACCATGAGGCTTCTTGTAGGGTAAAGACTGGCCGCCATTTTGTACTCAGTATGGCACTGGTCGCATCCAGGATGATGCCAGTCACATCCAAGATGATGTGGCCACATCCAAGATGGCACCAGTAGTGTCTTAGATCCATCATTCATGTCTTTTAAGTATAAAGAAGAAGGGAAAAGGGGTAAAGGTCTCATTCTTCTGAAGATACTTCCTGCTGGAGATGGGCAAAGATATGGAAAAAATAAAAGATTTATTTTGGTGGGTAAAACAATTAGGTGGCGGGGTATTGGTTTTGTGTGGGGAGGCTGTATTCCTCCTGGAAATGGTCGCTTATTCTGAGGGGCTGATATCCTCCTCACAGGAACAATTTGGCAAGCTTTTGGTTCATAAAAGCCTGCATACCTTTCTGCAAAAAATTAGAGAAAGCTTTTGCTGGTACTTTTACTGCTGTGGAGGTGGTGAGAATTACTGCATAAGGCCCTTCCCTACATGGCAAGAGAGGCTTTGGGATTCGGGTTTTAATATACACTTGCTGTCCTGGGCTCAGTTTAAAGTCTGAAAGGGTGGTGGGGAAAGGATGAGGTAATAGAAGGTTGGCCTGTTCCCTAAGAATATCCCTGATGAGAGAAAGAGTAGGGAGATACTGGCTTAAATGCGATGAGCTGGATGGGAGAGGTGTGAGAGTGAAAGGCTTACCGTACATAAGTTTGATGGGGCTGAGGCCTGTAGGTTTTTGGTGCGCAAGCCAAAATGAGGGATGATTTCTGAGGTGAGAGTATGCGTTACTGCTGTAGCATCCTCTGAAGTGCAGGGAAAAGCCTCAACCCAACCTGAAAAGGCATCTACTAAGGTTAGAAGATAGCGTGTCCTTTTGTGGGGAGGCATGTGAGTAAAGCCAATTTGCCAATCCTGGCCAGGAGTGTATCCTCTGTCCTGGTGGGTGGGAAAAGACTGAACTTGGAGGCCACCTTGATTGGAGCAATGAGTACACAAAGGACAATTTTGAGTGATTTGTTTAAGTAACTTGGCCATGTGGGGAGAGTAATTTAAGGGCTGAACAAGGCATAGTAGGGGTTCATAGCCTGTATGAACTGAATCACGGAAATCTAAAAGGATTTGTTCAGCTTGTGTGATAGGGAGGACATAGCAACCGGAGAGAGTAAACCAGTTGTCCTTCCTCTGTGCCCCTGACTCTTGGAGGTGTTGTATTTCTCAGGGTATGTATTGGGGTAAGGGCATAGGGGCCGTGAGAAAGACCTGAGTGGGAGAGGAAGAGTGGGGGCCTGGTGATTGAGTGGCCTGTTTTGTGGTTAGATCTGCCAGTTTCTTTCCCTGGTCTATGGGATCATTGGCTGTTTGGTGTCCTCTGTAGTGTATAACCCCAACCTCCTTTGGGAGTTGTGCAGCCTCAAGAAGTATCTTGATAAGATGTCCATTTTTCATGGGCCCTCCCTAAGTGGTCATGTATCCTCTTTCCTTCCATATGGCTGTGCAGGAGTGTAGGATGTGGTAAGCATACTTAGAGTCAGTGTATATATTGACTCGTTTGTTACTTGCTAGAGTGAGAGCGCAGGTGAGGACAATGCATTATGCCTGTTGGGAAGTGGTGTTAGGGGGGAGGGGCAGCCTCAATAGTTTTTGTTAGATTTACTATGGCATAACCCACCTGGGGGGTGGGCATGGAGGTGGCGCCCCCATCTATGAACCATGTATGTTGGGGCCACGAGATGGGATGCAGGGAGATGTGTGGAAAGGGATTGAGAAGGAGATCTAAAGCCTCCATGCAATTGTGTTCTAAGGGTTGTGAGTGTTTTGGGATGAGAGTGGCTGGATTTAAAGGAGGATGAGGTTTAAAGCAGAACTGGGAATTTTCGATGGAAATAAGGTGAATAAGTTTTAGGCGAGAAGGGGAGAGAATTATGGCTGAGAAGGTCTTGACTGTTTGTTGTCCAAAAGTTAGTTTACAGCTTTCTTGTATAAAAAGGGTGGCTGTTGCCCGGGCCTGTAAACAGGGGCCCATCCTCAAACTATAGTGTCTAGTTGTTTTGAGAAGTGGGTAACCAGGAAGAAAATATCTCCTGACTTTTGTCCCAAAACCCCGACTGCCAACCCTTGGGTTTTGGTGATAGATAGGATATAAGGATGAGATAGGTTTGGGAGGGATAGAGCTGGGGCTGTGAGGAGAGTGGCTTTTAATCACTGGAAGGGAGAATGAACTGGCTTTGTGGGATCTAAAGGAATGGCAGGATCCCCTTTGGCTGCCTCATAAAGTGACTTTGCTAGCACACCAAAGTTAGGAAACTGTTGGGCCTTAAAAACTAACGCCACCTTAAGTGACAAGTGGATGAAGGTGGCAGCCTAAGAGGGTGCCGGGAGGAAGTAGGGTGGGAGTGTCTGCAGGAACCTTGCCTTAGCCCTTATTGGCCGCACTTGTGAACACTGCATGATTGCAATAGATAGGCATTGAGACAGAACCCTTAAGCTGATTGGATTATGTTAAAACCTCCCCTCCATATCTGCCTATAAAAGCAAGTGCTTGTGTGATAATAAATGGAACTGCTTGGCAGAACCCCCGCTGCGTCTGACTGTCCTTTAACTGGCCGGTGGTGTGCTCACCTCTCTTCACGGCTCTCTTCCCTGGTCTCCTTCCAAAGGGGACAGGAGGGAAAGAGGAATCCCGGGCCGTTTGCTTGCCCACCAGAAGGAACGAGGCTAGGGCTGTACGGGTCAGCTGGCGGTGGACCCGACAGGAAACCATAGGCAAAGACACCCTGCAAGCTCCAAGGAAGAAAATATTTCACCCTTTGTGGTGGGAGTAGGGAGTTCAGAAAATTAGACTCTTGCTATCTATCATTATTTCTCCGGTGTTGTGGGATTGAGGTGGACTCCCAGATAGGTAACTGAAGGAAAAGAAATTTGGGTCTTGCTGGGGGACACTCAATATCCCCCGAAGGCCAGGAAATTAAGGAGAGTAACAGTGTGGGCCTGTGAGTCCTCATATGAGGGGCTACAAAGGAGGAGGTCATCCACATATTGTATTAAAGTGCTAGAGGTTGGAGGAAGTTCAGAAAAGTCTTGAGCTAAGTCCTGGGCAGAAAGTAGGGGCTATCCCAAAGCCCCTGAGGTATTACTGTCCAAGCAAGTTGTTGGGAATGGCATGTGTCAGGATTAGTCCTGTACTAAATGGTATGAACCATTAGGCTTTATAACTGAAAGGATGGATGTATTGAAAGACGAGTGGGTAGGCTGTGAGAAATGAGAAGAAAGGAGTTTGTGTTTGACAGGTTTTAAGCCTACTTGGTGTTTGTTAGCGATGGGGTATTATGGGGCATTAGGGAACAAAGAGGGGTTCTGCAATTTAAAAAGGATAGGGGGATGGTGCTTAGCAATGGAGGGAGAAGTGTCTCTTACTATGGGATTAACCTTGTCTGATAGGGAGGGGAATGTGGAAGCCTTAGGGGCCAGGTCTGGGTGTGGCCTGCAACAGGAGCATTGTAGCTAGAGTTAAAGTGCTTATGGTAAGAGGAGCTTTGAATTTGAAAAGGATGTCCTGTCCCAGTAAGGGGGCTGGGCATTAAGCCATTATTAAAAATTCATGTGTGAATTGGTGTGTTGTAGGGTTCAGGAAAGGGATTGAGTGATCCATGGATGGTATTCTGATCCTGTGACTTCCTACTATTGATAGAGGACAAGGTTATTGGTCCTGCATATTTAGGAAGGGTAAAGTAAGTGGCCCCTATATCAATGACAAAAGAGATTGGCTTACCTGCTTTGAGGTGAGTTACCCTGGGCTCATGTGTGGTGATCTCCATGGGGGCCTCGGGCCCTGGACATCATCAGTCCTCCTCCTGGGCAAAGCCTAGAAGCTCCAGTAGAGATGGCTGTGAAGCCAAAGGCTGTGGGTTGGGGACTGGGCCACTCCCTCTCTGGCAAATGGCACAGTCAGTTCCCCCAGTGACCAGGCTGTTTCCATTGAGGACAGGTTACATCAGGCCTATGCCAAGTGGCCTGGATGACCACATTTAAAGCAGTTCCCAGATGAACCACAGATGGCATTAGCCAGGAGCTGGCATTTGGCCTGGTCTCTTTTATAGTTTTTTTGAATATCTGGGGCTGATTGGGTAATGAAATGAGAGGGTAAGGGCCATGCCTGCAGGGGAGTTTGGGTCTATACACATGTATTTATGTAAAGCCTCAGAGAGGTGGGTTAGGAACTCGTTGGAATTTTCAGTGGATCTCTGTGTGATTTCTCTAAACTTGTCATGATTGACTGACTTGTGAGTAGCCTTTTGGAAGCTATGAAGTAGGGGTGTAATCATATTATCCTGGAGATCCCAATCTTCATGGCCAACCTGGTAGTTCCAATTTGGGTCTGTGCAAGAAATAGCAATGGCTCCCATAGGCCGCCTATTATTTTGAGCATGTACCTGAGCCACCATCCAGACCTGCTTCCTGTACATGGACTCAGGCAATTCCTTCCATCCCAGCCACTTCACAGAAGGGTTATAAAAAGCCAGAGCTGAGGCAGGGTTGTTACCTGATGTAGGGGGAGAATGAGAGGGGTTGAGTGGCTAAGCGCAAGCATCTCAAGACCAGGTAGAGGGAAGAGAAGTAAATGTAGCATGGCTGTTGAAGGATTTGGAGTGTACAGAGGTAGTCGAGGTGGCCCATATGGGTAGCAGAGTAGTCTGATGGATTAAAGGATTAATCTGGGTCCAGAAAGAGGTCAAGGATGAGCTAGGAGAATTTGAAACATATGGCAGTTTTGACAGAGAGAAGAACATGTTCAGAGATAGGAGAAGGCTCGAACATAACAGAATCTCTCCAGTTTTTGCCATTTAGGTGAGTATTTAAATCAAGTGCCATCTTTTGGCCACTAGGATCCATTGTAATGAGGCATTTGAGTTTTAATGTCTCCCTGGAGGCCCGGAAATTGGCCAGGAGACAATCCAGAGGCATAGAGTGCAGAGTACAGTAGAAAATGAGATGTTTAGGTTTGGATTGTGAGGATCCCACTTAGAGGGTGAGAAAAAGAACAGGCAGTTCTGGTAGGAGAAGAATGCCACCAAGGAGTATTCTCCTTGGTGTGCATCTTCTATTTAGTGAGAAGTGGCTGAACAGCTAATGGAGCATCCTCCAATAGCTGGGGGTCATGAGCAAAAGGAGAGAGAGTCCTGAGTGTCCCATTGGCAGGTCCAGGAAGGGCAGCCAGGAGGTGATCAACCCAAGAGAGGGGATCATCTGACAGTCTGGCCAAGACCCTTCCTGGGTTTCAGCACCAAAATGAAAGAAAGTGAGCCAAAATGCTGGGTACCATTCAAGCTTTATTAAAGGAAGAAAAATCTTCTGGGCTGTGCTCAAAATGGCATGCAGCAGTGGCTAAAGGGAGTGAGTGGGGTTATATGGATTGGGGGGCACAAAAAACGCAGGTGAAGGGGAGGAGGAGGTGCTGGTGTGGAGGGTAAGGCTGATGTAAACAAGATGGGAGGTTACTTTTAGGAGGGTGGAAGAGTTTCTTGGTCTA
Source organism: Galeopterus variegatus (assembly GCF_000696425.1). Taxonomy (NCBI): domain Eukaryota; kingdom Metazoa; phylum Chordata; class Mammalia; order Dermoptera; family Cynocephalidae; genus Galeopterus; species Galeopterus variegatus. The sequence continues at coordinate 248,731 of NW_007730250.1, read as the reverse complement.
AAAAACCACGAGGCTTCTTGTAAAGACTGGTGGCCATTTTGTACCCAGCATGGTGCCAGTAACATCCAGGATGATTCCAGTCACATCCAAGATGATGCGGCTGCATCCAAGATAGTGCCGGTCACATATTAGATCCATCACATACATCATGGTCTGAATGTTTATGTATCCTTAAAGTTCATATGTTGAAATCCCTGCCCTAAGGTGATGATCTTAGGAGGTGGGAATTTGGGAGGTAATTGGGACTGGGGAGCAAAGCCTGCATGAATAGAATTAGTTGCATTAAAAAAGAGTCCCAAGAATGATCCTTCTTGCCTTCTGTCATATGAGGCTATAGTGAGAAGTCCACTGTCTATCAGGAATCAGGCCTTCATCGGACACTGAATCTGCTGGCACCTTGATCTTGGATACCCCAGACTCCAGAACTTTGCAAAATACATTTTTGTTGTTTACAAGCCACTCGGTCCATGATATTTTGTTACAGCAGCCCAACAGACTAAGAAAACATAGATAACTAGATCTAGGTATATCATAGCAAAACTGGCATAAATCGAAGATAAAGATAAAATCTTAAAAGCATGTACAAGAAAAATATATATTTTCTTCAAAGAAGCAAATATAAGACTGACAGCTTACTTCTTAACATAAAAAAGGAAGCCAAAAAAACAACAAATGGATTGTCATCACACTGTTGTAAGAAAATGTACCTATTATATTATTAAAGTACAGAAAGAAAGTGTCAATAGGATATAATTCAAAAATAAAACTTCTAGTGTTCTCATTTTAGATTAGATAGTATAAATACACTATACCGTTTCTGCTATTGAGTGCAACTAAAAATCCTGGACAATATGCATAACGCATCTACCTGTGGTCTCTGAAACATGAATGCTGAGAAATAGATTGGGAAACATAAAAAGAATAAAAATGCAGGTTACAGACTGGAAGACAATATTTGCAAATCACATATTTGACAAAGGACTTGAATCCAGGATATATAAATAACTATCAAAATTCAATGCAAGAAGGCAAAAATCCTTTAAAAAATTGGGTAAAATATTTGAAAAGATACTTCATCAAAAAAGATGTACAAATGTCAAAAAAGCACATGATGAAAAAAATCAAAATTATTAGCCATCAAGGAAATGAAAACTAAAATCACAAGGAGAAATATCTTCACACTAGTGACCATGATACATTAATAGTAAAATTAATAATGCAAGTGACAATTAAAAGTGATAGTAAAGAGACAACAACTTAAAATTAATGTCAAAGACTTTCTGCTGAATAAAAGAAGTCAGTGTCAAAAGATTACATACTCTTGTTAAGTGAAATAAGCCAGGCACAGAAACATAAATACCACCTTTCTCACTCATATGAAAGCTAAATAAGTTGATCTTATAGAAGTAGAGATTAGAATGGTGGTAATTAGAGTCTGGGAAGCAGGGAGACAGGATGGGAAAGGTTAGCCAACAGATACAAAATTATAACTAGATAGAAGAAACAAATTCTAGTTTTCTATAGCATTGTAGGGTGACTATAGTTAACAATAATTTATACCACATTTTTAAATAGCTCTAAGAGAGGATTTTAAACGTTCTCAAAACAAAGAAATAATTGTTGAGGTGATGAATTTGCTAATTACCCTGATTTGATTACTACACATTGTATATAGGTATTGAAATATCATGCTGTAACCCATAAGTATGTACAATTATTATGTGTAATTAAAAATGATTTTTAAAAATTACATATTCTATGATTCAATTTATATGACATTCTAGAGGAGGTATATTAGTCCATTTTTGTGTTGCTATAGCAGAATACCTGAGACCGGGTAATTTATAAAGAACAGAGGTTTATAGCACTAACAATTCTGGAACAGCTGCATCTGGCACGGGCCTCAGGTGCTTCTGCTTATGGTGGAAAGTGGCAGGGCAGCCGGTGGGTACAAGCAGATCACATGGCATGAGGAAGCGAGAGAGAGAGAGAGAGAGAGAGAGAGAGAGAGAGAGAGAGAGAGAGAGGGGGGAGGTGCCAGGGTCTTTTAAACAACCAGCTCTCATGGGAACTAATAAAGTGAGAACTCATTCACTACCCCCGCCCCCCAGCGAGGGCATTAATCCATTCATGAGGCATCTGCCCACGTGTCTCAAACAGCTCCCAATACTGCAACATTGGAGATCAAATTTCCACATGAGTTTTGGGGGGACAGCACATCCAAACTCCTCTATCAGGAGGCAAAACTATAGCAACTGAGAACAATAAATGGGTTAGCAGTTAGTGGATGATATTACTACAAAGAAACAGCATGATGAAATTTGAGGAGTTTGGGAGCTGTCCTACATCTTTACTGTAGTGAAGATTAAAAGTATCTATGTAGGCCCTAACCCATAAACACATATAAATATAATTATATATATATATAATTAACATTATATTGATGTTATATTTATTGTCTATAATACATACTATATATAATGTATACTATATACAGTAGATATTATATAACTCTAATTTCATATTATGTTAGTAGTTGCATAGGTATATACCTTTGCCAAAACTAATACAAATTTAAGAGTTTGAACTTCATTGTATATAAATGACACCCTACTAAAAACGATTAAAAACAAACAGCTCTCTGATAAAAATAAGTAAACATGGAAAAATACAATTTAAAAAAAGAAGATAAATACTATTTTAAACAAAAGAAATTGAGAGAAAGTGTTACCATCTGGCTTGCATTAAAATTATGATAGCTGGGTAAACATGTATAAGTAAATCCTAGAACTATTGATAACCAATTATATAGAGAAGTATGCATCATATAGTTAGTGGTTTAACATATTATGTATGTTGAACTCATATATATTCTACTTGCATACTCTTTAAGCATTGATTTTAAAAAACTCCCTGATTGCACTTTTTTTCTAAATTATCAAGTGTTGAAACATTTGTTCATTTGTCATCAGCATTAATGTTGTCTAGGAGATGTAATTTTTGTATCACAGGTAAAAAAAAGTAGCTAAAAAGATGCTAACTTGTAAAGGACAAAATAAGAGATACTCAGGAGAAATAAAATGAGTGATTTATTAACACAGTAGAAACTATACTGTCCTGTTTTTTTCCATGTACTTGTAAGTATAAATATAAGACATAATCAAATGTGGTTTGCCCACTGGGCTCATCATTAATAATGCTGATTCAGCTGTTGCTAATGAGAATTATAAGCTTTTGCTGATTAGGTCATTGAATTAAGTCTCCTTAGTGTCATTACAACTTATTTGCTTTATACAGAGTAATAAAAAAATGGATTTTTGTCTTTTAATTTATGTGGATGTTGAGTTTCTATTTGAGAATGGAACTAGTTCTGATTTAAGTAACTTTATTTAATTTTTCCTCTGATAGGCTTTAAGGACCAAAAAAAAGAAAAAAGAAAAATTTACAAACTTAAAGAAAACGAGTTCTGCAAAAATATACATTGGGATTTGGATTTAAAATAATTCGATGAGAAAAGTAGATAGAACCTGGGATACGTGAATCCAGCTTTAAAAGACCAACTTCAAAGAATGTGACCAAACAAGTGAATAAAACAGTGTAATCAATAACTTTTGTGACAGAATGCCAATCTTTAGAAGTGTGAAAAAGATAACAGATCAAAGCAATTATTTTGCATCTACAGATTAGGATACAAGAGTTAGAATTTTGATGTGTACTTTGTAATAGTTAAATGATTTGGAAATAGCTAAGCTAGAATCAGAGGTGAGGCTGCAAGTTGGAAGAAGAGCCCTCCTACACAAGCAGGCTCATTCAGGGGTAACAGTGGCAGTCAGATGGCTGCATAACATTCTCACACTATTTTCTTCATTTACAAATATTCATGTTAATGACCCAGATAACTTTCTTCAGTTGTTCTGTTTTAACAATCTGAAGAGATCAGAGTCTCTAGAAAAAGCATTACAAGGCAGAAACTCAGGAAACTGGGGTTAGACACATTTATAAACACAACTTAAAACAGTAAAAGTCACATACACTTGAGGATTAAGTTAATTCACTTCTAAATTTAAAACTGTGCTTCGTAGAGTTAAAATGCATTTTGGATTTTCTGACTATTGTCATGTTTTCCTAAGTCATTATTTTTCCCTATGATCCAAAAGGCTTGTGCAATAAACCATGTAAGTAATGGATAAGAAATGTTTCTCTCTTTTGAATTAAGCAATCATTTTCTACTTGTAGGACCTCAAATCAAGGACTTCAAACTAGTTGTTTAATAACGTAGTCCATTTGAAGTAAACAGTTGCTCATAACCTTATTGAAGAACTGCTATATAATAGACAACCTAGTAATCTACCACTTTTGTATCACTAAAATTTCTTATGAATATCTCTTTAGAAAATGTACAACTGGTTATTTAATGTACCATGAATAAAGGTGCGATTATAATTTTCAGATAACTATAAGAGGTTCAAGGCCATCACGTAAGCATAACTGTTTTTGTCTTGTTTAGCATGAATTCTTTGAGAAACAGACTTTAATATATAGATTTAGCACAGAAAATGTATTAGGGTTTATCTCCTACTTTGTGAAGTAAAAGTAAGGGGATCACAACCCTTAGCTCGGTGTGGTCTGCACCACGCTCAGCCAGTGAGCGCACCGGCCATCCCTATATAGGATCTGCGCCGCACTCTCCTGAGTGAGCCATAGGGTGGGCCCTGTATGTGTCTTTTTAAATTTTCTAATGTGCTTTTCTTTTCTTTATCATCTGGTATTATTAACATAAGGTAAATAAGATCATGGAAAATGTGTTATCTTGAGGAAAGCCTCAAAGGCAGAAAAGCTAACAAACATAGCCCTGGGGCGAGATTATAAATGCACACTGTTGTACATACTCAGTGAACCTAAACTGCTTCTTAATCTCCACCTGAAAGCCATAGAAAATAATACATTAGTCTGTGCAATAGCCACAGATGGTATAGCTGAAGCCGTTGTAATCTTCTCCAGCAAAAATAGCATAAATTGCAGGGCAGATCCAATGGGATTATTTCTCGGTTGAGTTTGTGGCTTTCCACTGTCACCTGCCAGAATAATAGAAACATCACTAAAAGAAAAAACAAAAAACAAGGTGAAATTCTTGATGGCATGCATGTACAGGACATGGGAGGATATGAGTGCCTATATTCATAATGCATAAAAGAGCTATATCATAAATGGGCTTCTAATAAAACATAAAGTTCTTTAGTAACTTTTGTATAGTAAACTAGAAAGGATTCTAAACATTTAACCAAGAGGCTGGCATTATTAGAATTGCATTTTAGAAAGAATGGTGTGGTAGCTGTGACATAGTTACTAATTCCAAGTCCCCCTGCCTGCCCCAAACAAAAACAAACTACTCAAAAATCAAATGTTGGTGGAATAGGAAGTCAGTTTTACTCAGGAATACGGGTGACCTGGGGGAGGTGTTAGGCTAACCCATCTCTCCAGTAAACCTGAAGGAGATGGCTAGAATAAAACCATCTCAAAGGCTCAGTTTTACTGAGGGGTTGTATGGCGTAAGCAGTGGGAAGTGAAAGCAGGAGGGAGGGTGATGTGAGCTGTGGGGGCTCCATGCAGGGAGGCACATGCAAGGTCTTCCGGTTTTTGTTCTAGTCCTTGATATTGTCTTTGGGTCCTGCAGGATTTTGTTTGCTTCAGGGTAAAATCAGCTCCTTTCCAAAGTCTCTGCAAAGTCTCCATGTTGCTTTTGCAGGGCTCTGGCAGGCCTTTGAATTCTGCAAGCCTCAAAGAACTGTTAGTTTTGCAAGGTACTGATTAGCTTCCAACAGCCTTGTTTTTCTACTTAGCAAGCAAGATAAGAAAGTCAGGGGATGGGAAGAAACAGAGAAGAAATAAAGAAAAAACTGTGTCTTCTTAAAATCTTCCCAAGCCCAGGAAATTTTAGGTCCCAACATGGCTTCAGTCCTGCTCACTCCAAGAATACTGTGAAAATATATATTTTCTCTTCATCTCAGTCTCCTGACACGCAACTCCTAAAATCCTCGGAATCTCCAAAGTGACGAGTCTTTTCATATGCTAATGATGGCTGGCAAACCCTAGGTAACTTCAGCATGGGGGCTGGTCACAGAAAAGACCAAGGCAGGACTTTCAGTCCCACCCTCTAACCTCCTGGGAGGAGAAAGGGACTGTGACTGAAGGCTAAGTTGCTTACCAGTGGCCAATGATTTAATCAATCATGCTATGTAATGAAGCCGCCATAAAGAAACAAGAGGCCGGAGTTCAGAGAACTTCCAATAGCTGTACCCGTGGAGATTCCTGTGGGTGGTGTGCCCAGGGAGGGCATGGAAGCTCTGTACCCCTCCTCTCATACCTCACTCTATGAATCTCTTCATCTGCATCCTTTGTAATATCCTTTATAAAAAAAAACAGTAAAAAGTGTTTCCCTGAGTGCTGTGACCTGTTCAAGCAAACTAATCAAATCCAAGGAGGGGTTATGGAAACTCCGATTTATAGTTGGTTGATCAGAACTTCCAGAGGCATGGACTTGCAACTGGCATCTGAAGTGGGGGGCTGTGAGGAAAATGGAGTCAGTATAGTCAGGCCCTCTTGCCTCATATCTGGCTGGGTATGATTCAGCACATCCGTTGTAAACAAATTATATAAGAATGGTGTAACTGCATAAGCACACCCATATACTCCTTGGTTTGTTACCATTATTGTGTACTTTTGGTATAAAAGGCAGCGGTTCTGAACTGCTTGCTGGCTGGCAGAGCTCGTGTCTGAATAAAGCATGTCTATCCTATTATCAGCCACCAGAATCTTTTTTCGATTATCTGACTCACCCCCTGCACAGGACGGAGCATATGGTCTGTGATCTAGCCCAACAGGGGCAGTCTTGGGGAGTGAGCCCTCACCCTGTGCAACCTGATGGTATCTCCAGGTAGTGTTGGAATTGAAATAGAGGATGCCCAGCTGGTGTCTGCTGGAGAATTGCTGGCTTGCTTGCCAGTGGGGAGAAATCCCCACACACTTGGTCACAGAAATCCCTGCACATTTTGTTGGGCTTCTGCATTGATAACTGTGCTGTGAGTGGAGAGGAAAGATGGTGTGTGTTTTTCCCACCCACTCACTCACTCACTAAATAGATATGAAAAATGTGACAAAGAATAGGTAGCAACACCTGAGAGAATAATAAAAAAAAAATGTAATAACCCAGTTGAAAGATTACTAAGTCTTGTCTTTAATGAAATGTAAAATATACTTGAAGATGTTCATTGAAATTTTTAGAAATTCTTGGGGCATTAAAGGAGACGTATAGTGCTATTACGTGACTTAGAGCTTAAGGACAGAAATTAACCATGATAGAATTAAGTACTGAACTTTCTTGGCGGCCAGAGAAAAAGAATGGGTGAAAATGGGAGGTTATATTCTACTTCCTGCAGATTGATTGATCGATCGATCTATCAGTATAGGAGGGCTATTCCAGTGAAAACTAAGAGTAGAAGCTAAAAAATAGGATGATATATATATATATATATATAAATTTTTAAAATTGAGAGATAAAATTGTATGTATTTACTATGTACAATGTATTGTTTTGAAATATATATACATTGTGGAAAGATTAACTCTAGCTAATTAACACTTGCATTACCTCACAAAGTTATCATTTTTATGGTAACGCTCTGCATACAACTCAACATTTTTTCAAGAATACAATAGATTATTAACTGGAGTCACAGTGTCGTACAATAAATCTCTTGTAGATAAATCTCCTATCTTACTGAAATTTTGTGTCCTTTAACCAACATCTCCCAAACCCAGCCTCTGGTAACCACCATTCTGCTCTCTGCTTCTGTGTGATTACCTTTTTTAGATTGCACATGTAAGTGAGATCATGTAATACTTTTCTCTCTGTGCTTGACATATTTCACTTGGCATAATGTCTTCCAGTTCTATCCATGTTGTCATAAATTACAGGATTTTCTTCTTTTTTATGACTGAATACTATTCTATAACACATTTTCTTTATCCATTCATCCATTGATGGACACTTCAGTCAATTCCATGTCTTGGCTATTATAAATAATGCCACAATGAAGGTGGGAGTGTGGATATCTCTTAGACATACTGATTTTATTTTTTTTGAATGTATACCAAGTAGTGGTATTGCTAAATCACATTGTAGTTTTATTTTTAATTTTTTGAGGAACTTCCATACTGTTATTCATAATGGTTGTACTGATTCACATTCCCACAGTGTACAAGGGTTCCCTTTTCTCCACGTCTCCACCAACACTTACCTTTTGTCTTTTTGATAATAACCATTCTAACAGGAGTGAGGTGATATCTCACTGGGGTTTTAATTTGCATTTCCCTTATAATTAGTGATGTTGTAAATTTTTTATTAACCTATTGACCATTTGTATATTTTCTTTTTAGAAATATCTATTCAAGTCCTTTGCCTATTTTTTAATTGGTTTGTTTGTTTTCTTACTATTGAGCTGAGTTTCTTACATATTTTGGATATTAACACATCAGATACGTAGTTTGGAAATGTTCTCTCTCATTCTGCAGGTTGTCTCTTCAGTCTTCTGATTATTTTCTTTGCTGTGCAGGAGATTTTTAGTTGGATTTGTCTACTTTTGCTTTTGTTGCCTGTTGCTTTTCAGGTTATATACAAAATTTCACTGCTTAGATTAATACCATGAAGCTTTTTTCCCATGTTTTCTTCTAGTAGTTTTACAGTTTTGACTCTTACATTTAAGCTTTTAATCAATTTTTAGCTAATTTTTGTATATAGTGTAAGATAGAGCTCTAATTTTATTCTTTGGCATGTGAACATCCAGTTTTTCCAATACCATTTATTGAAGAGACTATTTCCCCATTGTGAGTTCTTGACAACTTTGTCAAATATCAGCCAGCTGTAAATGCATGGATTTATTTCTAGGCTCTCTATTCTGTTCCATTGGTCTGTATGTCTGTTTTTATGCCAGTACCATGCTATTTAGGTTACTATAGCTTTATACTATATTTTTAAATAAGGTAGTATAATGCCTACAATATTATTCTTTTTGCTCAAGATTACTTTGGCTATTTGGCATTATTTACGGTTCCACATAAATTTTAGTATTTTTTTTTCTATTTTTGTAAAGATTGCCATTGGTATTTTGATAGGGATTGCATTAAATTTATAGCTCACTTATGGTAATATGGACATTTTAACAATATTAATTCTTCTAAATCATGAACATGAGATATCTATTTATATCAATTTTTTCATCATCAATATTTTGTAGTTTTCATTGTAGAGATCTTTTACCTCCTTATTTAAATTTATTCTTAAGTAATTTATTTTTTTTGTAGCTACTGTAAATGGGATTGTTTTCTTGATTTCTTTTTCAGATGGTTTTCTGTTAGTGTATAAAATCTCTACTGATTTTTGTATGTTGATTTTGTGTCCTGTAACTTCACTAAGTTTGTTTATTAGTTCTAAGAGTTTTTTGATAAGATTTGTAGGGTCTTCTATATATAAGATATGTCATCTTTAAATAGAGACAGTTTAACTTCTTCCTTTCCAATTTGGATGCCTTTTATTTTTTTCTCTTGCTCTGACTAGGACCTTCACTACTATGTTGAATAGAAGCAGCAAGAGTGAGTATCCTTGTCTTGTTCTAGATCTTAGAGGATATGCTTTCGGTTTTGCCTTTACTGTGTTGAGATGATACATTTCTTCGATATCTAATTTGTTGAAAGATTTTATCATGAAAGGATGTTGAATTCTTTTTCTGCATCTCTTGAAATGCTTTTTCTGCATCTATTTAAATTATCATATGGCTTTTGCTCTTTATTTTCTTAATGTGATGTATTACATTTATTGACTTCCATATATTGAACCAAAGTTTCATCCCTGGGTAAATCCCACTGGGTCATGGTGAATGATCTTCTTACTGTGCTATTGAATTTGTTACTAGTATTTTGTTGAGGATTTTGCATCTATGTTCAGGGATATTGGCCTGTAGTTTCTTTTGTTATTGTTGTATCCTTGTCTGGCTTTGGTATCAGGGTAATACTGGCCTTATAAAGTGAGCTTGGAAGTATCCCCTCCACTTCAATTTTTGGATGAGTTTGAGAAGAATTGGTATTGGTTCTATAAATATTTAATAGAATATAGGAACAAACCCATGCTTATGTAGAGATACTTACATCTGATAGGATATAGATATTAAGAGAGAGAAACTTATTGTAAGGAATTTGCTCCATCAATTATGGAGGCTGAGAAGTCCAAATTTAGGAGAGCTAGTGATATAGGTCTAGTGTTCGTTCAAGTCTGAAGACAGGAAAAGACAGGTGCCCCAACTGGAAGACAGTGAGGTGGAGAGAGAGAATTACTTCTTATTCAGTCTTTTACAGTATTTGAACCTTTAGTGATTTGGTCGGGGCCCACCCACATTGGGAAAGGCAGTCTGCTTTACTCAATTTACTTTTTCAAATGTAAATCTCATCCAGAAACACCTTCACAGACTTACCCAGAATAATGTTTAAACAAATAACTAGGCACTAGGTGACCTACTCAAGATTTCAAAATGAACCATCACAATGTAAAAAATGAAATAATAAATCTTTCCAAATGCTAGAATATTTTTATTTATTTATTTTGCTAAGTGTCACTATAGAAATGCAAATATAGTATGTAAAAAAGTGTTTTAATGTGTAGAATACAACATAAAATAAGATATACCTCCTCATAAGGGTATGTTCTGACAAACACAAATACACATTTGGGAAGTAATATGACTAGCGGCAGTCAACTGTGGGTATGCTATATACAGAGAGAAAATGTAGCTACTTTATTATTTATAGTGATTTATTTAAAAGAGGACAACACCTTTTTAATATTGACCTCTTAAAACAAGATCTTTGGAGAAGTACAAAAGTCAGTTGCATGCTTGTTAGTGTTAAGATGAAGTAAAACTTTTCCTATTCATTCTCTCAACGGTGTATAATTCCATTTATTTCTCCATAAGTATCTTTGATGAGAATTCGAATTCGTGGTGCATCATCAATTACCATTCAGATTTTTTCAGAACCTGTTGAATTTATCACTTTGGCCCAAATGAGAGACTAAACAATGGTAAACTGAGAAAGCAAGAACAGCAGAGCAAAGAACAACAATAATAAATAAAACCTGTCTCAGTGTTCTCATTTCCTAATACATCTTTCTTTCTTTCTTTCTTTTTCTTTCTTTCTTTCTTTCTTTCTTTCTTTCTTTCTTTCTTTCTTTCTTTCTTTCTTTTGGGACTAAATTGCTGAGGTAGGAAAAAGCATACTATTATTAATAAAAATAATAAATAACCACAAGTAGACAAAATTTAATCTCATGGTATTCACCAGATACATATGGTATAGAATTATTAATGATAGAAACTGACTGATCTTTAGCTGTATTTTTCAAATTCATGCCAGGATTCCTTTGAATTATATTATTGTATTCTGTGATTTAATTTTTGTTAATATTTCATTATAAAAACATAAAAATGTAAAAACAAAATAACAATTGTACTCTGGGCACACAGAATTATCATCTGAATGTCTCTACTGTTTCTAATTGTTATGTATGATTAAAACTTATTTCAACAAAACTCATTTTCAAAATTTTGAAGTTACTCTCTTTGACATAAAAATTTCTCATTAATCTAAACAGATAGTGTTTTAGTACTTAAAAAAATTTTTTTTGATATATTGTTTTGATTTGGGTTTACTCAAAAAGAGACTCTGAGACAAGGTATTAAAGACAAGTTATTTATTTTGCATTGATCTCAGGAGCACTGATAAGAGAGAGGGGATGAAAGACAGAAGCCTGTAAAGAGAGCATCATTGAGAAGGTTACTGGTCTTGGCAACTGACCATTTGCTGAAGAGCTATGGAAGACAGAAAAGAACAAGCGTAAGAGTATTTCGGGGTTAGGGTCAAGGAAATAGGGGGATTTATCCTCCTATTTATATTCATTATTGGACAAGGGTTGTTTCAGAGGGGCATTGGCACTTAGTAATTTTCATCTGTCTTGCACAGGAGTCAAGAGAAATCCCTCAGGAGGAGAGACACAGCACTTGCGGTAACATGCTATCAGCCGGTACCTGAACCAGAATGATATGAACATGTGGATGGGGTCTCAATACATCTGCTGCATATTATGTTTTTCTATTGTGATATATGATACCATGATAGAAATGGTTTTAGATATATGTCTGTCATTTTAGATAGCTGCAGCTAATTAGATAAATTAGTCATGTATTTCATTTTAATGCTAAAAGTTCATCAGAGGAAAATAGAAAAAAAAGATATATTTCAACAGAAAATTTCTGAATTTTATAATACTCAAAACAATGTCCATCTTATTCCTAACACTTCTTTATTTAAAAATAAAGACCAGTTTTAGAAATCAAATTTGCTTTTATTATACTAGTATAAGTCACATGCTTAGGTGTGGTTATTATTTCGTCTGACATTTTGCTACCAAACTGCCCACAAAATTCTCGAAAATATATTTAAAAACTGAAAGCCCAGCAACAATATCTGTTCTGGATGCATGATAAAATAAAAACAATAGTGCATTGTCATTCTTTATTAATTTAGATCTAGTTATATGCCTTTCAAAATAAACTTTACTTTTTTACTTTGTAACTATATCATGTTCTTTTATTATTTCCTAAATAGTCACTATCCATTTTTATATCTAGTAAAATTGTAGGATTTCTATAATTTCTAATTTGATTCTGGGAAATAAAAATTGAGCTAGAAACATGAAAGCAATTTAAACTTTGAAATTGTAGTTTATAACTAATCCATAGATTACTTTTATATTAATAGATGGTAGCAAACTAGAATTTCAACAAGAAAAACTTTTAAAGAAAATTATTTTGGTATTTGTGTGAAATATATAAATATATATAGTAACACATACTACTTTGTGAATTGACTCAAGCAATAAAAATGTCCTAGGCCTTTAGTACAATTTCTGAAGAGAAACATTCTCTGTTAAGAAGTAGCTAGATAGCACTTTGAGATAAGTTTCCATACCTACTTTAGATACCAGAGCAATATAATTTCTTATGTATAAATAACCTTAGAATACTTTTATTCAGTCAAACAATCATATCAATCATTTATTTTCCTGAGTGTACCAGAGAGTAGATATTGGCCTGTTGTCACTAGCTTTTTTATTATCACAAAAAGCCTAAGGCAATAGTTTTTTTGTCATAATGGTGCTCTAAAATTTTTTTTGCATAAATTCGTACATGCAGAATATTGAGTGAATATATTTGGCAGTTTTATCTAATGTTTTTTTAATATGATGTGACACACACATATACACACCACACACACTGCCTCCTACACACATATACAGAGGCATTTTTTTCTAATCACCCAATTCTTTCACCTTTATTCAATCAATAGTTTCATTAAGTAGTCTCTACTCAGAGGAAGCAAAGAATAACGAAATAAATAAAAGTAATAGCTAGATAGAGCAAGAACCACATTTTGTAATTTTTGCTAGTATGTTTTCAAGCACGGAATTATTTACTTCCTACATTTAAAAATAAATGTAAGAATGGAAAAGGACAGCAATCGAAGTATGCTAACCTCACGTGAACAGATCTGGGAAAACTTCTGCTTCCCAGTTACTTATAGCATGTTTAGAAGATACATACTTGATGCAGCATGATGAAGTTCCATACATCATGGTTCTTTGAGAGTTGATTTATAATAACCAGACAATTTGCATGCTTACCTAGGATGACTGGAGAAATACTTATAAAAAAAAGAAAAAAATAATGGAGAGATGAGTTCTGAACAGTGGCACAATATGCCACCCCAAAATAGCCTTTCGTCATAAGGATTATTTTGAGCTAAATGCACTTGAAAAACAGCATGCGCAAGAAGGGAATTCTGATCTCCCCTATTTCCTGAAAGCAGGAGGGAAAAAACCTCCAAATGGAAGACATTTTTTGTATACCAGGAAGAAAGATGCATTCCTCTCACCAGAGATGAGACTCAGAGCCAGAAAATATCTGTACAAATAAATCTTGTTCGTCTAACTCTTATCTTCCTAGTTACTTTTCCAGCATTAATTACCCTAGCTCAAGCTCTTTTGTCATGTTTTCATAATTTACTACTCTTTGTCCAATTCAGTATATAATTGCTTCTTTGGGTATTCATTTCCTTATGAGTTTCCCCACATCCTGTAACATAATAATTAATTTTTTTTGTATATTTTTCTCTTGTTAATCTGTGTCATGTCAGTTTAATACTTACATGTGTGCAGTCAGAGACTGTAAGAAGGAAGAAGAGAAATTTAACCTACACTCCAGCTCTGATAGAGGAAACTGAAAACATGGTTATTTTACCATACGGTCAAAGGGCATGCATAGTGGAATGAAGGTAAAACATGTTTTAAAATTACAAAAAGAAAGAATATGGAAGTGTTCAAGATTTCTAAAGTAAAGCAATTATTGACAAGTTACAGGCATGATTGTAGAAACTGGTAACTTGAATGAAGGAATTTATTTCTGATAAGGAGGTTCAGGAACTGGCAAAGCTGCTGAATTGATTTCTTAAAGGATGCACTAGTTTTATGGTAAAATCAGAAATCTTTGAAAATTTGAAGAAAGCAAAGTTGTCCAAAAGTGTTGGAATGAGAAGGATTAAGTAGAGGTGACTGGCAGTTGTGAAGATGAGAGCCAGATAAAAGCACCTGGTTTTAAATTGACAGAAGACAACAGAAATTTTTGACTTTCATCTCCCTGATCCCTTTTGAGCATAGAACATGTAGTGTATGAGACTGCCTCAGGTTGAATATCTTCTCTGCCAACAAAGCTTAATCTCCATTGTAACTGTAGAGGGTCAGAAACCCTGTTATGCTATTATGGTAATTGATAGGTGGGGCTGTAAAGAAGTGATTAAGTTCATGGTTTAATGGTGGTCATGGGAACAGTTCTGAGGGCTTTAAAAGGAGATTGCATGAAAAAAAAATCCCTTTCTTCTCCTTAGCAAATGGTCACTGGGCTGACCAATTGCATTTTTCTCCAGAGAGACAAAATCAATAGGATACATTATAAATACATGAGAAGGAATTTATTAGGGGAGACAGCTCACTCAACTGGACTTTCATCTTTGGAAAATATAAGTCGGAAGCCTTGGCACTATCCACGTGGTATTGTACATAGGCTCACAGAATGCCAGAGAATCTGCATGGATATATCTCTCTTCTACACCATTCTTGCCCTGCATTTCTGTACGGTCACCTCACCAGATGTATTCCCTGGACTTTAGACTTCCTGGCCTCTGAAACTAAGCAATAAATTTCATTTTCTTATAAGTTACCCAGTTCCAGGTATTTTTGTTATAAGCAATGGAAATGGACTAACACAGAAAATTGGTACCAGAGAAGTGGGGTGTCGCATATAACAATACTTGAAAATGTGGAAGTGGCTTTGGAACTGAGTGTTGAGGAGAGTCTGGAAGAATTTGGAGGAAAAGGTGAGAGAAAGCCTACCTGCTGGTGGAAGTTTAGAAACTGGGGCAGTTTGGAATATTTTAGTGATTGATTAAATGGTGGTGACCAGAATGCATATGGAAATATGGACTATAGGACCATTCTAAGGAGGGCTCAGATAGAAATAAGAAGGAGTTTATTGGAAAGTAGGGCAAAGATCACCCTTGCTAGGAACTGGCAAGGAACTTGCCTGCATTCTGTTCATGTAAAAACGTTTTATGGAATGTAGAACTTCAAGGTGCTGACCCTGACTATTTAGCAGAAGAAATTTCTAAGTAGCAAGGCATTAAGGAAGCTGCATGGCTACTGTAACAATCTACACTGCTTATAGTGCAAAGTAATAACTTAAAACCAGAATTTAAAAGGGAAGTAGAGTGTAAAGATTTAGAAATTTTGTAGATGGCTTACCATGGGACTTTTCACAATCACAACTTATGCCAAGGACACCATCAGATTCCCTGGTTTTGAAAACTGAGTGAACTATTTCCCCTAATAAATCCCTTCTCATGTATTTATAATGCATTCTATTGATTATGTCTCTCTGGAGAAAAATGCAATGACTCAGCCCAGTGACCATTTGCTATGGAGATTAATATAGAAGAAAGGGATTATGAAAAGAAGGGGAAAATGACCTCAAAGGCATTTCAGAGATCTTGGAGATGGCATCTTCAAACCCCAGCTTCTCTGGCTGCTCTAGCTGTGGCTAAACTGGCCACAGGTGTGGCTAGACCTGGAGGTTTGGAAAATATAAGCCAGTATCATTGGCACCATCTCGTGGTGTTGTTTGTAGGCTCACAGAATGCCAGAGATGTGAGCGCATCCACCCTTATTTCAAAGGATATATAAAAAAGCCTGGGGAAGAGATCTGTCACATGACCAGATTCACCACACAGAGTCTTCACTAGAGCAACAATGAGAGGAAACGTGGAGCTGGAATTGTTGAAGAGAAACCTCATCAAATTCATGCCTAGTGGAGCTGTGGGAGTGGGATCCCCATGGAGATTCCAGGCTTGTAGAGCTACCAGCATGCAATGCCAGCCTCCAAGAGCTAAAGGATCACCTGAGACTAGGAAAGCCAAAGGAGTAGAGTTGCTCGAGGACTGGGTGACTCAAGTACCATACCAAGAATTTAAGGTACATGATTCACCAGCTTTGAGATTTAGTGCCTGCCCTGCTGGGTTTTAAACATACTTGGATCCCATTACCCTTTCATTTTGACATATTTCTCCCTTTTTGAATGGGAATATGTACCCTTTGATTGTTCCACAACTGTATCTTGGGAGTAGATAATTTGTTTTGATTTTATAGATGAGACTTTGGACTTTGGACCTTTGAGTTGAAACAAGTTAAGACTTTGGGGATGAAATTAATGTATTTGTATGTGAAAAGGACATGAACTGTGGGGGACCAGGGGTGGAATGACTTGGGTTGAAAGTCCTCCTAGAATTTAATCCCCACTCTAACTACTGAGACTGATAAATCTGTATTAGTTCATTTCTGTTGCTTAGAGCAAAATACACAGAACTATTTTATAAAGAAAACAAAATTTACTGCTTACAGTTTTGAGGCTGGGAAATGCACAGTCCAAGGAACACATTTGGTGGTAGTAGCAGTGACCCTCAAATTGCAAGATGGTGGAAGCAGAGAGTGCAGAGAGACTCTTCATGCTCTCCTTTTAGAGCCTTCAAACCACACCCCTGACCACCATTTTTAATCCACTTACTACTCCACCTACAATCCAATCACCTCTTCAAGGCTCAATGTTTCATTTAGAATAATAGGATTTTTCAACCTCTTAACAGTCACAGTGGGGGCTAAGTTTCTAATACATAACACTTGGGGAACACAATTCAAGCTTCAATGAATTTTGGGGGGACATAATTCAATCCACTACAAAATCCTATTATGGTATTTGAAATGTCGGGCCTTAAAGAGGTGATTAAGTTGATGGCTTAATGGTGGTGATGGGTGTGGTTCTGAGGGCTTTAAAAAGGAGAGCACCTGAGAGTCTCTCTCTTTCTGCTCCACCATTCTCTGCCATGTGAGATCCCTGTGTCGCTGTAAAGTTACCACCAAAGAAGACCTTCACCAGATGTGTTCCCTGGACTTTGGACATCCCAGGCCCTGAAACGGTAAACAATAAATTTCATTTTCTTAAAAATTACATAGTCCTCTACATCAGAAAGAATGATGTAGAGACATTGAGTGGTTTGCACTGAGAAGCATCAATTAAAGTTATGTCTTCCAGTCAGAATGAGATTACAATCATAGAAATGTTCAAAAATAGAAAAAGTATCCTATGAATAATGAGGGGCACCATTTTCTTTTTTCTTTTTAAATGGAAACAAGGCTTCAGAGACCATACGGGTGAAATGCTCTTTGCTCTTTGGAGACACTGAACGTAAGATATTTTTCATTGTCTTTTAGCCTCATACCTGCTTCTTTATGCACTCTGTGCTGCTGATGCTTGAGATATTTCAAATGTATTTCCCAGCTGGCTTTAAATTAGGATATGCCCATGAGACTTTGGTCTGTTAGAAGGCAGAAGGAATAAACTATTTTGCTTTAGGCAGTGGAGGCAAGTGCAGGTGGTTGCTGGTGATTACTGTAGAGACAACAGAAGTTATTTATTGTCAACTCTAGCAGTCTTTGAAGTGACTAAGCTTTTTAAGATGTTCCTGCCTCAGAAGAGGAAGCTGTCTTGGAGGTTCCACTACTATCTATAAGAGCACCTTTACCGGCTCAGCAACTAAGGGAGGCTCATGAGTTCCAGGTCTGGAGCATTTGCAGGTTTTCGGAGCATTTCCTGAATCTTAGCTTGACTCCTCTTATTCCCTGTTTTAATTTTCTTATCTGCTTCTTGCTCATTCATCCCTTTCAACACTTTATAAACAATTCCTTATATTATATCTCTGTTTGATATAACTATGACGGTTCAGCTTTTCTTACTGGACCTTGATAAAAACTGTAAGGTTTGGCAGAAGCATTGTAGCTGCATATAAAAAGCTATGTTCTGGATAGATGCTGTTTTACTGTGTTAAAAATAGCTGTAAAAACTCTTAACATCTAAAGAAACAGACCTAGTACATTTTAATGTCCTCATGAAGTGAACATCAATTAGGCCAGTTCTAGCAGTGAAGAGGTAAGTGTTCCCCGATCAGGCAAGAAACCCTTCTATGGATAGGAGCTAATTCACAGAGTTGAGAGCAGCCCGTAGAGTCCATATAAGGAGGAGGATATATACCATATTTCATTCACTTAATTTTTTTTTTGCAAATACAGAGAAACAATTCATGAAGGCAATAAAACATGGTATTATATGGTATCAACTTTATTATGATTAGACAATGAGTACTAGATGAATTCTATGTTAATAAATTTATAACTATTTTATCTTTAAAAAACCTTTAAATACAAATATATTTGTGTGTGTGTGTGTGTGTGTGTGTGTGTATGTTTTTGTTGGCCTCAGGTAAACTAATAACAATATTGAGAGACTCCCTTGAAAAAAAACATGTTTATTCCTTTTTTATTGAAATCTATAATATTCTAAAAAGAAATATTTTCAAGTTTTTAAAAATCTAGATATTCACTGGAGAATGATTTTGAGTACTTATAGAAAGATTACTTCAAAAAATACTTCTAAGTAAAATCTTTCATTAAGTTATTCATAGATTTTCAAAGATAAAACATAATAATCACACTTTGTTGGCATGTAGTTCTTATTAGCAGCTGTTGGGAAAATAGAATAGTTTAGTCATGCCCCCTCGCCTTAGGCCCAGTTGGATGTGGTGCAGCACATTCTTTGTAAACAAATTGTGTGGGAGGGTGGAGTTAGTGCACATGGGTGCCAATGTGTCTTTTTAGTTTTGTTGCTATTGTGTGTTCTAGATTTGTCTGGAGTAGTGGCCCTGAACTGCTGGCTAGCAGAGAGCTTGTGTCTAAAAAGAGAGCATGTTTACTTTGCCGGCAGCTGCTCAGTTTTTCTTTGGGCTTTGCTGGCAGCAGTTGAGTTTTGAGTTTCTTTTTGGACTGCCTAGTTCCTAGACTCTGTGTGTGTGTGTGTGTGTGTGTGTGTGTGTGTGTGTGTGTGTGTGCGTGCACGTGCAGAAATAAAGACTACTTGATGGAGTTTGGATGTGTTGTCCCCTCCAAAACCCATGTGGAAATTTGATCCCCAATGTGGCAGTGTTGAAAACTGATTGAGTCTTGGAGGCGGATCCCTCATGAATGGATTAATGCTCTCCCTGGGGAATGGGGATTAATGAGTGAGTTCTCTCTCGATTAGTTCCCACCATAGCTTGTTGCTTAAAAAGACCCTGGCACCTGCTCTCTCTCTCTTGCTTCCTCTCACCATGTGATCTGCTTGTACCCACTGGCTGCCTGCCACTTTTCCGCCATGAATAGAAGCAGCCTGAGGCCCATGCCAGATGCAGCTGTTCCAGAATTGTAAGCCAAATAAACCTCTCTTCTTTATAAATAACCCAGTCTCAGATGATTCTGTTATAGCAACACAAAACAGACTAAAACACTACTTTTCTTCTGTCAAGGATCCAAGGACCTTTTTTCCAGTTACCTAGCTTGTAAACCTGCGTGTGAAGGGTTTGTGACACAGTCTGCACAACAGGCTCGAGGGGTCTGTGAGCTCCAGACCCAGCCCTAGCTCTACAGCAGCATTAACAATTCATAATTGTTATTTGCTTAATATTTCTCAAGTTCTAATAGCATATTAGAATTTTGAACACAAAATATTCCTTGTTTTTAACAGATGCAATCAGGAATGGAAGTGAAGAAGTCAAACTCTACAAACCAGGTTGAAGGGAAAAGGAAAGCCCAGGAATTTTATTTTCTTTTTCTTGCTCTGTTTCCTAGACAACATATTCAGTGGTTACAATAATTTTGAACCAAACGTGAAACCAACAAATCTACTTAAGTCCTGAAGATTTTCTGTTCACAAACTCTTCAAGCAAGTGCAGAAGTTTTGATTCACAGCCTATGAACTCTTTTTTTCCCTCTCTCAGATCATTGTTTCATTACTTAGTATTTCTTGGTTGTGTAAGCTATTAATAATGCTGCATTAAACAGAGGAAAGATATTGCCCTCTTTTTATACATCCTTATTCTAGAAATCTCTCATTTCTAGATGAAAGATTAATGTTATGAAGTAACTCTTTTCTTCCTCTTTCCTCTCTTTTATGTCATATATAAAATCTCTATGTAAACACATACAAGTATAATGATACACATATACACAGCTATGCACATATGAAATATATGTATAAAATATATTTTTACAAAAACATTTTTAAAGAAATATTAAAGAGAGAATCATTCTGGGAAAGTGATTTTTGAGATAGGAGTTTGGACTTCCTTCAAATTCCACCTGTATGTGCCATGAAAATTAAGGAATGAGACTTCCATGTAGAAAAATCTCTGAGAAAACAGAGGTAAGAAACAATGCTGAGGACACAATATCTGTAGAGCTATAATTACTGACAGGAAACTAGAAGCCCGTTTTCTTTCCCAAATTTCTCACTTTAACTTCCATTTTATCATTCTTAAGGTACTTCCTTGCTCCCTGACTTCAGCCTTACAGATATCTACAAACTCTCAAAATACCTCTGTATAGCTATAGACTTGGCATAAAATAATCACTTTACTGATGGACATTTTACTTTCATCCATGGACATTTTTGTAGAATAGGTTTTAAATAAAATTGTGAGCTATCAGTTTTACCCATGGAATAGTTTATCATAATGACATACAGTTGAAATCATGAATAAAAGTTTCTTTGCTCAAGGCAGTGGTCACAAATTTATGACACTGTGAAAATATTAGTATTTGTATTTTCAAGTTATATACCTTGTTTCCAAAGGGTAAAGGCTTTAGACAAAGGGATACTATGCATGGCTGGCTCATAGTATTAGTTATAGTTTAAGCAATGATACATAAAAGAAAAAAGAAAAAGAAGAAATGAAAAGAATTGGTGGCAGCATTAATGCGGAACATTCAAACAGAAGAAAAGAACGTGGTAGAATATTTTGTGAGATAGACAAATAGTGCAAAAGTTATTTAAATGCATTAAAAACTACAGCTTCTTTTCACAAATGCTACAATCAAAATAACTCATTTTTATGAGAATCTAGTTTTCAAAAACAGATGTGTACTAACTTTTTTATCATTCTTTTTATTTCTTTGATTCATTTGTAAGTATTTTTTTTCTGCTAAATATTACATAGTTCTGAGATAATACCCCTGTGATTCACTTTCAGTGAAAATTATGAGCTTTTGGGCATCAGGTCTTTTTTTGTCTTCCTCATTAGTATGTTTAGATTTTATACTATCATTTTATGTTCCCCGAAAATTCTTCTCATAAGGATTTTGAGCCTTGCTAAAAAAAAAAAAAAAAAAAAAAAAAGGAGAAGGGTTGGAGAGGAGAGATAGAGAGTTCATTAAGAGGAACGAACAATGAGAAGATAATTAGAATCCATGATGCCCTTGAGATCCAGGAATTCTGAACCCTATAAGCCCAGGTATTTTGATATTATACCTACATATCTCTAATTATAATTTTGCCTCCAGCTGGAGATTACCAAAAATCTCAGGTATTAGTTTTCTATAAAAATTCCATATTGCATTTCTGGCACAGAAATAAAATATAGGATACTTTCAATGAACAATAAATACAGTGATAACTTCTTAAGAAACATTTTCAGAATATGCAATGAGGCAATTTGTATGCAATTACTAAATATGCCCTCATCTTCTGATCTTTCTTATTATAATTGGTAATTACAGTTCTTTCAGTAAAAATTCCCTAGGAGATGCATTTTTAACATCCAGTTAAAGAGTTAAGTAAATTAATTCCATTTAATAGGGTACTTTTGTTTATACTTACTCTTTTGTCACTCTTATCATCATGAGTTTTATGTGCATTAACATTAAAATATATAATAAAATAAAAAATTAACCCTAGGAAGTGTTTCCATCTCCAGTCAAGGGAATGCTATGGATTGGATGACCCAAAAACCTCACTGAAGCTTGATCCCTACAGTGACAGTGTTAAGAGGGTAGGAAATCCTATTATGGTAATTGAAAGGTGGGGCCTCCATGAGGTGATTAGATTGTGAGGACCATGCCCTAGTGAATGTATCAATCCATTGGTGGTTTAAAGGTAGTCATAGGCATGGTCCTAATGGCTTTAAAAGGAGTATGTGTGAGAAACTCTCTCCCCCCCTCCCCCGGCCTCTCTCTCCCTCTGCTTCTGCCATTTTGCCATGTGATACCCTACGTCTCTGTAGAGTTACCTTCAAGAACAAGGCTCTTACCAGATGTATCCCTTGGACTTTAGACTTCTCAGCCTCTGAAACTGTAAGCAATAAATAATGTTTCTTTATAAATAACCCAGTTTCAGGTATTTTGTTATAAACAATGCAGATGGACTAATACAGTGGGAAAAATTCACAGAAGCTAACTAATCAAGAGACATCACTTATCTTTTAAAATTTAGCATATGTTGGGCTTGCTGTGTAGTTTGTTTTATTAACACAACACCAACTAGGACATTCTCCTAACGTCAAAGTTATTGTAACCTAGCCAGAGGCATATCTATATTTCATTGCAAAACCATGCTTTATTAGCTGAATATAGACCTATGCAGATGATGGTATATACATACAGTAGAAAATAGTCCAGTTTATTTAAGGAAGACAGTGAAGATTTTATTGAAAAGATTAAAATGGCATTGAGTTTTCAAAAATGAACAGGGATTAATGGGAAAAAGAGTTGGGGATGGTGTGAAAGGCTGTAGATGTAGTTCAGAAAGGAGGAAACTACAAAAATGACATCCATAAGTATAGCCTACTATTTTCCAGAACTGCATGCAAGTTTGTCTATGTGGAAAGTGAGATCTATCAGAGAGAGTTAGGGAAGGGGTGGCTAGTGAAAATCTTGGAGAGATAAGCAAGAACCAGATCAAGTTTAAGAGATTTTTTTGAAAGTTTATGAAATGTTTATATTATAGGTAAAGAGAAATCAGTGTTGAGTATCACGCAAAAAGATTACATGATCAGAATGTTTTGCCCATCATAATATTTGGATAACTAGTGACATATTTTCATTCAAAGTGATTTATTTTTATCTGTAGGATTTTTTTTTCTTTCTTTCTTTGTTTATAAGCCTCTGACTATCAAAGTTAGATGTTGAGTCTTAAGTCTTATTTTAGGGACACAAGAGGATACAGTTAACCAGAGAAAATGAAGACAATGAAGTATCTAAACAGATTTCTTTTGAACTCATAATAGAAACCATAGTTTTAAAGTCAAAGTTTTACATTAAAATAATTAAGCATGTTCAAAGAAGAAAGGGTTTCTTTTTTTGGAATCTAAAATATTAATTGTCAGGGTATTCTGCATAGTTCTTATGCAACTTGATATGAAAAAATGTAAGATAATTTAAGAGCTTTTTTCAAAAAATTTCTCCTGTTTATTTGAAGGAGAGATAACTCAGAAGAATGTGACTTGAAAATCATTAGAGAAGGGGTAGGAAAAATAGAATAAATTCTTGGTGTAGATGCTATGAGTCAGATCATTAGATAGGAGTGACTACAGAATTTCTATAAAAGTTTAGAATGATCTCAGAGCACAAGCACCCTTGTGGTTCACTTGTCTCAGTGTAGTCTGGGAACACTCTAAGCCTCATTGAGAAGTTGGGCATCCATTGTGGTATCTGAGAAATTAAGTAGCAATGACTCACTATGGTTAAGTAGACCAAAAGATTTGAGAAGACTCCCAGAAAGGTGTACAAATCTCTATGTGGCAGAATTCAGGAAAAGCAGCCAAGAGTTTGTGAACACCTTAAAACCTTAAAAATGCATGCATATTTTTCAAGAAATGGATGTGTATGAACTGCTTTTATCATTCTTTTTATTTTCTTGATTTATATGTACTACATATATACATTACACATACATTACATATATTACATATTTGTTAGATATATTATATATACATATTATATATTATATACATATTCTATTATTACACATACTACATATGTGTTACATACATTTTTATCATTATCTATCAACCTAGCTAAACTAACAAANTTTTAGTCAGAATTGTTTAAGCTGAACCAATAGAGATGTCTATGGTGTTGGCTATCGCTTCTGCTGTTAATTGTCAGTCCTCTTCAATTATGGCACAAACAAAATTATTTTTTTCCCTGCAAATTGATGTTGGCTGCTGTGGGCTTCCTCTTCAAAATCATCTCATCCTTTCTTAGTACAAGCTTTCCATTTGCAAAATGCTGATTTCTTTGAGGCATCATTGTCTGAAAAGAAAGGAAGACATTGAAGGAAAGACAGAAAGAAATACAAAGAAAGACAAGAAAGAGAAAGAGAAAGAGAGAGAGAGAAAGAAAGAGAGAGAGAGAGAAAGAGAGAGAAAGAGAGAGAAAGACCACAATAATATGTTGAACTTTCAAAAGAGAANACAGACACAGAAAGAACTGTGTAAAAGAAGGATGAAAATTTTTAAAAATCTGGAGCTTGACTTACTGTAGCAAAACTAAAAAACACCTAAGGTGGGGGGTGGGGGGAGAATCAGAAGAAAATCTGCTAGAGGATAAACTATTGCATTTACCAAAGATTGTTTAAAAGCAATAATAAAAGCCAGATGAGAATGGAAAAGCATCTTTAATTTGCTTGTCAAAAATAATAGTTATACTAAATAGCATACTCAACAAAAATTATGTTATGAAAGTAAAGATTAAGCATTAGTATATAAGTTGAGTGGTATATATTTAACTAAAAGTATTTTAGTTTCTTTGTAAAATTAGGGATGAGGTTTAAAAATGTATATTACAATTTTTAAATATGCATGATAAAAATTTTAAATATGCATGATGAAATTAAAGTTTTACCTCTAAAACATGAGAATAAAAATGGTATAAAACTCAAACCATTAGAGAAAATAATATATGAAAATTATAAAAGTAATAAGATAAAGAATAATAAAACTTGTAATGTAAACCTCAATCTTTCAAAAAAAACCAACAAAGAAAATGAAGACTAAATGGAAAATAAAAATGTGTAAGAATCTAAGAAAATACCATTCAATATATACTATGATATATAGAAATATTGTGAAAAGTCAA
Organism: Galeopterus variegatus; assembly: GCF_000696425.1. Classification (NCBI taxonomy): domain Eukaryota; kingdom Metazoa; phylum Chordata; class Mammalia; order Dermoptera; family Cynocephalidae; genus Galeopterus; species Galeopterus variegatus. The sequence goes on along the minus strand of NW_007730250.1, from coordinate 223,026 downwards.
TTACTGGGAAAAGCTGAGAAATTCATTTTCACAATAAGAATATAAAGAATACATAGAAAATACAGTTAAATATAAGAATACTCATATATTTATCATATATCATATGATAAATATATGACAGGTTCACTTTTGCTTTGATTGTAGCACTTCCACCTCTTGTTAGACATTGCTTTGATTGTGCTTTGTATTCAGGATTGTGATCGTAAAGCCTCATTTCATCTGTTATGATTCTTTAAAGAAATGCTTCAGGATCTTGATCTCACTTGTTTAAAATTTCTATTGAAATCTCTGTTTTTGTCTGCATCTGATCTGGATGCAACAGTTTTGGCACCCATAGAGCAGAAAGCTTGCTCAACTGTAATTTTTTAGTCAGAATTGTTTAAGCTGAACCAATAGAGATGTCTATGGTGTTGGCTATCGCTTCAGCTGTTAATTGTCAGTCCTCTTCAATTATGGCACAAACAAAATTATTTTTTTCCTTGCAAATTGATGTTGGCTGCTGTGGGCTTCCTCTTCATAATCATCTCATCCTTTCTTAGTACAAGCTATCCATTTGCAAAATGCTGATTTCTTTGAGGCATCATTGTCTGAAAAGAAAGGAAGACATTGAAAGAAAGACAAAAAGAAATACAAAGAAAGACAAGAAAGAGAGAGAGAAAGAGAAAGAGAGAGAAAGAGAGAGAAAGACCACAATAATATGTTGAACTTTCAAAAGAGAACAAATCTAAGGACACTAGAGATGGGGAAGAGGGGAGGAGAGGGTTTGAAGAGTGATAGGTTTGTTAAGGGGCATAAAGAAAAATTACAATTTTTAGTAGTAAATATGCTACTAAAAATTTTAAAAAGTAAACTTTTTGTAAAGCATCAGTAATTTCACCATTTTTCTACCCAAGCTTCACCGTTAATGTGATGTTTGTTCTTGCTTCACTTTTATCAGAATTCATGTTTCTCTGAGAGCGGTTTTTAAAATTTTTTAAATTTTTGTGACTGGTAAGGGGATCACAACCCTTGGCTTGGTGTTACCCGCACCGTGCTCAGCCAGTGAGTGCACTGGCCATCCCTATATAGGATCTGAACCTGCAGCCTCAGCCACGCTGGAGTGACGCTGCGCTCCCAGCGCTGCACTCTCCCAAGTGAGCCACGGGCTCGGCCTGATAGCGGTTCTTTTCAAACTGATGTCTTATTCTTCTTAGTGCCTCAGACTAGATCTTGTTCAGACATGTTCCCAAAAGAGGACCATAGGATCGCTAAAGAAAAGGGATTTTTTTTTCCCCAGAAAAAAAGAAAGAAAGGAAAAAGGGACCATCTGAGGATTAGGGAACACAGGCCCCAGTTGGACTGGAGACCAGCATACCAATTAACAAAGGAAGAAGGCTAGTATTTATGCCTTCCAATATCAGGTTCATACATATAATCAGTGAGCTTAAATGCTATGAATATTTATGGAGAAGGCTGTACATGTTCACAGTAAGTGAACATATCACAAAGTTGTGTTATTATGCAGGCTCTATGGGCTGGCCGTGGCTGGTTTTGATGTGGCCTCTCTTGTTGGAGAGAGACAAGAATGTCCTTGGAGTCCATTTCTGCCTAACTGGAGTCATGGAGGGCCCTCAAGAATGAGAAGAAGGGGGTCAACAGGTGTCACCAGGTGGACTTTGTTAATGGTCACTGTAGAATTCCCAGCTATAGCTGACTTGACCTTGTTCTCTGAAAGTTGCCTTTGCTTAGTTACAGAAAAGAAAACTTCATAACAATTAGTAAGATATAAGAGATATAAGTGCCTGCCTATTCCCTCCTTGTGGCCTTTTCGTTCTATTAAACAATTTGAATATCTTTTTTTAACCACAATGAGTCCATTTTGTGTGTCCTTTGGGCTACATTTTAACACAAGTTTGTGGGAAGCCCCAAATTTATAGCTGGGCCATCAATGGTACAGATGACCCTCAAGATTTGCAATTGGTGTTGAAGTAGAGGCAGTCTGTGAAGAACTTTACCTTTAACTTGGTAGGATCTGCACTAACTCTGAAGTTGATGTCAGAATTGAATTTAATTTTAAGAATCCCAGTTAGTGTTAGAGAATTGATGTTGAAACTGTCCTATCAACATTCATTAAATTATATTTACTATATTGAACAAAATCTTTCAGACAATTAATGAAAATAATCTATACCTCAGCTTTTTCCTTTTTTAATGACTAAAGAAATTGTGATTTAAAAATTTAAGTGAATTGCCTTAAATCAAAGTCTTAGTAAGAGCTTGCATTGGCACCAACTTTTAAACTCAAGTTCCAGACCTTTCTACTACACTTTGCTAATAACATCAAAGTATGAACAAGTAAAATATTAAAAGCATAATATGTTAATAAATGCAAGTAAAATATTTGACTACTTTTATTTAACAATGATATTATAAGACTTTGAATTGTCAAATTAATATTGGCTATGGTAAGGTTCACATAGCAAATTCATATAATATCTACACGTGAGTAGATAGCTGGTGAAAGAACTGTTGGAAAATTTTTAGTATAATTTATGATTCTGTGTAGTCATCACTGCAGTAATGGAGAAAAAAAAAAAATGTCAGGAATACCCCATTTATCCATAGAAAAGAGAGATGAACTAGACCTTCAATTTTTAAGATTCTATGAATAGTTGGGGATAGAAATAAAATTACATAATCTGAGATAGGAAGCATCCAGCATCTTCTTTCACAATGGGATGGGAAAGAAAGGTAATAACTTATGACCACACATAACTTATATTGATGTGAGGGAAAAAAATCCAAAGCAAGTTGATTGCAGTAAAAAACACTGATGTGTAAGCAGAAACGTATACTCAGAATTTTTTTTTATTTTTAATCTTAGCACTTTTGTACTTATTGTTTAACTCCTTTATTAGTCTGCTTTTTCTGCCTCTTTCTGTTTGTGTGTTTTTTTGTTTGCTTGTTCAATTAATGAGAGTAGAGATAGAATTGGATTCAAAATTTAAAGGGCGAGTGCATAACCTACTTTTAAAAAGAAAGCTTTTCATTTAATCCTCAAATATTATTGATTATTCAATATCATTGTATTAGAATAAAGATGAAATGGTCAGTGAGAGGGGAAAATGCACATGGTAATCATAATGGGAAAAAGTAAAAACAAGTTGAATGAATTATTGTTGCTCTTGTGATGGGACATAATGTTCAATCTATAATGGAACACTCAGATAAAAGGACAGTGCACTTAAACAGAAGCTTTTTGCTAAAAATTAAAGATGACAATCACAGTCTGACTTAAAAAAAAAGGCTGACCTTGATTCCTGGATATGTTTATCTGAAATATTACAGGCATTAATTCAATAAAAAAAGATGATTTAGGTCTTTAGAGCAAATAAAAAAATTATAAAAATCAGAAAAACAAGTAGAGGAAAAGAAATGTCCAAACTAAATAATTAGCCTGTATTATATTTTGTTGTATTCTTGGCCAATAATCATAGTAGAACTTGTAAGAAACTAAAATTATTATTGAAAATCTAAGGCATTTGTTAGAACTTATGGAGTGTCTGTGGTTTTCTATAAACCATATTTTACTTTTAATTCTAGCAAATTAATTTTATCAATTTATTACAATAAAGTCTCTGGTGAATTCAGCCTTTTGAATAAAATAATTAAAGAATGGTTCAGTATAAATTGCAGTATCTGTGAATAGTTAGGGATACACATTACTGTGAAAGCTTGACTGACCACAAGGTCCTCTTTTGAGTGCATACAGTCAAAATGTGAGATAAAACTAAGATAATTCTAAACTCTCTGTAAAGCCAGAATCTACTAATAACAGAAATCTTTCCCAAAATTAAAACAAACAGAGAACATGCATTACATTTTTACAATTATTTCCTCCAAGAATTAAAGCACATCCTTACATATCCTCAGGAAATAGCCAACATAAAATTTAATCTACAAAAAGTAATCTGAAAATTGGAAATATCCACTTTGTTTTAAAAGTATATTAAACATGAATCAAGACAGTATCATGAAATTTAAAAGTATATATTTTTATTGAATTATGGAAAATAAATGTAGCAGTATGTAATGCCAGTATTGTCCATATTTCCTAATTCTAAAAACAATATTTGTTTGTTAATTCACGTACCCGATATTTAGAGAGCCTAACCTATCTCCCTGGCTAGGGACAGAGTGTTTAGTTTTGTTACAAGAAAAAAACCTCAGAATGAGAAATTTATAAAAAACATAAATTTATTTTCTCACAGTTCTGAAGGTTGGAAATTTCAAGATCAATGCACTGGCAGGTTTGGTTGTCTGGTGAGGGCTGCATTCTCAGAGAGGAGGAAGGCTGTGTCCTTACATGTAAGAAGGTGAAAGGAAAAGAGAGTTAGCTGAGTGAATATTGTGTAAAGCCTCTTTTATAAAGGCCTGAATCTTATTCACGAGGGGAAGAGCCCTCATGGCCTAAAAACCTCTTAAAAGCACCACCTCTTTATACTGTCACATTAGCAACATCCGGAGGGGACACATTCAAACCACAACAGAAAGAAAAATAAAATTCAGTTCATACCAGGAAATTTCAAGAAGAAAATCAAGAATCATAGCATATAATTATATGCTTCAGAAGCCTGGTGCAGGGTTGTCTGAAATGGTCAAGGAAGGCTAGGACTCAAAGTAGTAGAGGTATGCACTAGCCCAAGGAGGAAGGAAGTGTGAAAGGCAAGAACACATTTAAAATATACATACCTAGTTAAGTAACTAATATTAAGTAGTTAGACAAGGCACATGACGTAGAAGGGATGTTAGATGACTAAAGCATAGTTCAAGGTCTGGTATGCCATGTTAAGAAAATTCAACAGACAATAAGTAGTCTTCAGATGATTCGAATAGATTAAGAAATGCATGATTGATTTTTTTATTACAAGTGCACTCTGAAAACAGCGTGGGTGATTTTTAAAAACATGACAAATTCTAGACAGAGAGAGAGACTGAGGAAAAAAAACCTTTGGGAGGCTATTTCAATTACCTATATGAGAAAAAACTAAGACAATAGAGCTGAGAGTGAAAATTAGCACAATAGAAAGCACGTGCAATATAATGTACAGAATGACAAAACTTAATTTTTAAAAACATTAATAAAATTGATAAAATAAACAACAAACTTACTAACAGAAAAAAGAAAGATGGAATATGTAACTATCATAAGTAAAAAGGGGGCCATCATTACAAAATGCTTTACAAAGAAATTAGAAGACAATATTTCTGCTGATAAACTTCACGCTTTGATGAATTAAAGACATTTATCATCATTGAAACAAGAAAATATAGTGTATCTGATATATAGTTGGTATCCTATAACTACCAAAAAATTGAAATTAGACTTTAAATGTCCTTCTCCCCATAGAAAACTTCTTAATGAAGTCTAGATAGTATCAACGGAGTTAGTTCTTTCTCCAAAATTTTAAGCAAGAAAAAAACAGCAATCTCCCAAGAATGCATGTTGTATACTACTAAAAATAATCAATATCATTCAACAAATTACAAACATTGACGTCAAAATTTTGCAAAAGCTCTGACTGAGGAGTAGGACGGCCATTGTCAGCACTCCTGTTCAACTTTAACCTGGAAGCCCTAGGTAGTATGAAAAGGCAGGGAAAGAATATATACTCTGATTGGTAAGAAGAACTAAAACTGTCATTATTTCCAGACCATATGTGAATACATATACAATATTCCAGTGCATCTACAGACAAATTATAGTATTTGGTAAGGAAAGTGGGCAATTTGTGGGACACAGGATTAACACAAACAATTCAATTATATTTCTACATACCAGTAAAAAATTAGAACTGAAAAAAGAAAGATATAACTAAAAGTAGCATCATAAAACATCAAGATATGTGACATGTCTAGACAAGGAGCCGTAGATTATCAATATGAGAAACTAAATCTCTAAATAAAAGTATTAAGCTGAATTACATAAAATATTTTAATAGGTCATAGAAGGTTGATTATCAGCAATTTATTTTAATTTTCAGTATTATGAAATTGTCAAATCTTTCCAAATTGATCTATTGATTAAACAGAATTCTATAAAAATCCCAACAGTATTTTTTAAAAAGTTGACAAGTCTATTTAAAATTTGTAAATTGAAATAGCCAAAGACAATAAAGAAGACATGAAGCAGAAGAACACTGGTGTGCTTATATTACTGGCTCTCAAGTCATGTTATAAGTTATTGTTATTAAAATGTTATGATATTGACACAAACATGAACAACTTGATCCATAGGGAGTCCAGAAATAAAAGCAATTCACACAATTACATCTGTTTTATGACAAAGATGGCATTACTTAGCAGTAGAAAAAAGATGTTTTCAATAATGGTGCTAAGTTGTTTGACTTTCAACAAGTATGAAAAAAGAAAAAAAAAAAAAAACACCACTGCCCTATGTATGTATAATAAACAAAAACCAAGTCTTTATAGCCCATCGATTTGAATGTGAAGAGATTAAAATAATAAAGCTTCTAGAAGATAGCATGTGAAAATATTTTCATGACTTTGAAGGAGAAACTATTTTTTTAAATGACTTCATATATGCGAACTTTAAACAAAACGTGATATATTGACCTATATTAAAATGAAGAATTTTGGTTTATTAATAAATATGAATATGAATTAATTAATTAATAATTAATAATAATTTATTAATTAATTAATAAATAAATATGAATGCAAAATGAAAATGTAATGGAAGAAGAGAACATAATTACAACACATATACTCAACAAAAGGCTGTATTTTAACATATAAAGAACTACAAAATAATAAGAAAAAGACATATATCCCAACAGAAAAATTACTGACACACTTGAAATGATAATTCATAAATAATATCTAATTAAACATAAAGATATACAAAGGGATACAATTGCATTAGTCATCAGGAGAATCCAAATTAAAACCAATATGGATACTAATACCTACTTCCTGAGAATTGCTGAAATTAATAAAATTATGAATACGAGGTGACATGGAGCAATAACAACTATCGTCCTCTGCTATGTGAGTGACAATTGGTTAAAAACCCACTTAGGAAACTGTAGCAAGTTTATTACTAAAGGTAATATAGTGTAGCAAGTTTACGACTAGGTATATAGCATGGAAAGTTATGGACATATGCTCCAAAATGTTAAACACAAGAATGTCCTGAGCAGAGTTATTTGTATCTTCCCCAAGTAAAAACAACCAAAACATGCATCAATATTATAATTCAAATAAATTTTAGCACATTCTTAAAATGAAGTACTATACGAGAATAATTAAACTATATCTGAATGTAACCATATTGTTTTATAAGATCTAAAAATTATTTTAATGGCAAAACCGAACACACTGACACTGGGATAGCTGAGAGACAGAATTTTTTGTTTCTTACAACACTGAATGAGAGAAGGCTGCCAGGCAAGGCCACACAGGGGTTGCACCTGGGGGCAGGGTAACGGCAAGCTGGAGCTGTAGGGGTAGTTCATGTATGGCAAGTGGTTGGGTTAGGTAGGTTTTGTGAGCTGTCTGTGGATTCTCTAATTTAAATAATTTTGGCAGATTCTGGGACATACTGGCTGTCTCTAGTTGTCTGGCACCTGGCCTTAGGGTGATTAGGGCAGGTGTATAGTCATCCAGAATTAGAGAGCTTGATAAGGGAAGTTGTTGGGGTTGTGGACTTAATCAGCTGCTCAAGAAGGGGAATTGACTGGTCTCTAGCCAGAGCCTCAAATCTGGGTCAACACAGTGTAATTTTAAAACAAACAAACAAACTATATTGCACATATCAATTACAAAGACATAATATTTAATGGAAAAAAGCAATGGAAAACACTTTTTATGTTTCATTTACATAGAAATAAATGAAAAAAGCGATGCTCATTTGTTTACAAGTTAAGATAATTTCTTCTGGGGAGTAGAGAAGAGTTTCTGGTTGGGAATAGATATGAGCTGGGGCTTTTGGGATCTGGTAAAACTCCTTTATTAGTGGTTCACTTTTTCACAATTTACTAAACTGTACACTTACTCACTTTTGTGTGTTCGTTTTTTTAGCAGAAAAATTATATATATATAATTAGATCTATATATATATAAAAATATATATATATAATTAGATCTATAATCCAATATACATTATGCTTTGTATAGCCATTCATTTATAAAATTTAATGAACTGTTAAAAAGGATGAATTTAATTCAACTAAATGTAAGTTTTACTATCAAATAAAGTACAGGGAAATCCAATGTATTCGTTTTATGAGAAGTGATTTGTTCAGGAAAGTTGCTAATTTATTATCTCCCGAAAGATAGAATTTATTATAAGTAATTAGGAGGAGAGCATAACAAAAAGAGAAATCCACAGGAGAGTTTGTTTTTCCCATCAGTCTCGTATTAGATAAAAAGCATTAAAAGTTTCTTGTAAAACGGCCATGGTAATTATTACAGAAACCAGTTCGAGAAGAGAAAATTAGCTAGAAATTAGAAATGGAGAGCAAATGTAAAATAATTAACTGAACAAGTCATAATAACTCTCGGAAAAAATACTTCAATGACTCATAACAACTAAGTGGCAATAATAAGCATCACTTTGTCTAATGGCTACATTAAGTAACTTTCATTTCATTTCTTCCTGAAGGTGGCTTAGAAAAGAAAAAAAAGAGATGGTATCAAATTATAATAGCTATGAATGATCACAACAGATAATTCTTCAAGATACAGAGAACACTGCGTTATGAGGTTTCTTGGGCAGCTCTCCTCAAATGACAACTAGATAAGAAGACACTAATCCTGTTTGACCCAGGACAGTTCAAACTATGCCTGTTGTTCACTACGATCATTAATAGTAATCCTTTTCCTTCTCATAAGTATCCCTGTGCACACTAAAATTACATGATCATTCAAAAACAACTAATTATCTACTGACCTCTCTGTTTTTCAAGTTATTGTTGATAAGCCACTGTTAATATTCAAGAGCCCTTACTGTTAATTTCACCTGGATATTAATCTGTAAGAATATGATTGATTAGAATACTTGTGATGTCATGACCTGTCACTCTTACTGGGGATTTACAGCAAAATCAGTATCAGCTGATATCCCAAATATCGTAGTGGTAATTTTCAAATTTATTTTCTACTCATAAAATGTTTAGCACTTAGAACATTCAGTAACTAATTATGTTGGGTCTGAAATTATAGCAAATTATTTACTATTTCATTCAGCAAATAAATTCATATATATTTTTATATTCTTTAGAACTCTTCAAATGCAAATCCATACATCTAAGTTAGCATATTATTTGGAAGCAGTTAGTGTATCCCTGTAAGTCCTGAATATTATTTTTAGTTTATTTAAAGAAAGTAAACATATATGTACTAATAAAACCTTCAATCAGATATATAGCTAGACAAGTGAAAGTCTTCAAATTTATAATTTGCCAAATGGTTTGGAACAAATGTTAATTTTAATCCCTAATGTACATATTATAATTTGCAAAGACATCTTAAAACACAATTTAAAAAGTAATTATTTTCTCATTTATGGAAAGATCACAAAATATTTCAATGTATGTATAACTGAATGTCTAATTATACCTTTATTTTAGAGAGATAAGCTTCTTTTGTAGGTTTGTGTTTTAAATATAATTTTTCAGAAATTTAAATATTTGATATTCCTTTAATATAATAAAATGATTTCATACATAAGTATTAAAATTTATAACATTAAATTGTAACCAGGCTGAAGAGCATTTTTTAAAAGTTTTATAATTTACATATGTTGAGGGGAAACTGCTATGGATATTTTAAAATTGAATTATAGACTATACTAAGAAAATGCCATTTGATTACTTTTGTATGTGTACCATGTCATGTCATTAAATATGCTTTATTTCAATGTCCTTGAATAAAATCTTTGACTCCTCCACAATATTTAGAAATATTGACTTTTCTACTCATTAAAACATTACAGTTACCTATCTCATTAGGTTGTAGGTAGAAATAAAAAGACACATAGCATATGTATTTCTTTGGGAAAATTCACAGTTCTGTGGTTCAAATTCAAGGCTTCTCCAAAGTCGCTCAAATAGACATAAAGGTTGTGGCTATGAAGAGGAAAGTGTGATTAAGAGCACAGAACTCAGAAACCCCAGGCAGTTCTTGTGAGCCAGCGTTTCCAAAGGCCCAGCCTTTAGCACTCATCCAACTGGTTCTTCAAGGCTTTTAGCCTAAACAGAAAATGCATTAATGTTGTCTTTAATGAAAAAGATACCCTGCAACAGAAACATTCTAAGTCAAGTGGAACTTAGATTAATTTGTATTCCAAATAATAGTTTGTATTTATAAGTAGAAGTAGAAGTGAGCACTGATCTGAGCTAGTAGATATATTTCTATTAAAATCACTAAATTCGAGTCTTTATTATGCCATTTCATATTGTAAATTTTACTTAAGAAGAACAAATTTGAGGCTAATATGGGGACATAGGAGAAATTGTCTAGGCACTGTAGGGATTTGTTTGTACCAGATTGAGTCACCGAGATTGAGTCATGTAGTCCAGAGTTTTTCTTTAAAACTTTTTGAGTTTTGTAAGAGTACTAACATAACAAATTAGGTTTTTAGGTAAATAAAGTTTTCTAAACCAATGTTTATTTTTGTGATAAGTGAAATAGATAATTATTTTCAGTAAATCACATAACTTTGTAATTACAGTCATCCCTCCGTATACTCGGGGAATTGGTATCAAAACCCCCGTGTATAACAAAATCCTCACTTAAGTTCCACAGCTGGCCCAGCAGAACCTGCCTATATGAAAAGTTGACCCTTCATCTCCACAGTTTCTGCATCCTCCTAATATTGTGTTTTCCATCTGGTGGTTCGTTGAAAAAAATCTCATAAGTAAACCTGAGCAGTCCAAATCCGTGTTGTTCAAGGGTCAAATACATATGATTATCCCAGATAAACCTTTCAAATACAAATACAGAGAAAATAACCTATGGTCATAGAAAAAAATCGACCAAACTGGATCATAATATATGTTTGGTTTAGCTAAAAGATTCTGGCCTTAGAAGTTAGGTCCTCTAGAAGGCTGTGACTATGGCTTTTCCATGCTTATTCTTGTTCATTTTGGTCATAGGGATTTATTCTGCCTGGGAGATAAGTTAGCTACTGGATAGTATGCAGATCAAGAATTTGCATAAGGTAGTCTGGGATTTTATGGTCTGGAATTTGTCCCAGACTGTAGGCTTAGAAAAAAGAAGAAAGATGTCTACATCTGGATGATTTCTCATAGTTCACCATATAGACAAAAGAAGAAGAAATTGAGAAATGATCTCCATGTATAGTAAGCCCTTCTGTAACACTTACATGGGAAACTAAGTGAATGTGGAAAACTGCTCACAGCTGAACTCATCCATAGACACACATAGACACAGACACACACATACACACACCCCACCCCCACAAACATCTAGCTATGGTAGCATAGCTTGTCACATATGTTATGAACCACACCCATTCACATCTTGTACTACCACATTTCATCAGACCTTAGAAAATAGTCCATCACTTAATAACTCACAAGCTGCCATCCTTCTTCAGGTCTTTTCCTCACACGTGTATATTTCTTAACCATTTGACATATTCTTTTAACTGTGAGACTATTTTCATTAGATTTCTGTCTTTGCATAATATGTTACTAAGCTTTTTAGTATTTTGACCCTAACCACATTTTTCCCATAAGTCTTCTGGTTTTATTTCATAATTTGCATAGGAACACATATTTTGTGCTATAGCAGAACTGACTGCACTATATTTTTATAGAAGACTATGGTACTTGGGGTAACTATAATAACGTAACAACATAATTTTATCTTTTTGAATATAAATATGTAAAAAATCACTACAAATAATCTCTATCAGAAAATGTACTTTAGCTAGCTTTTTATTTTTGATGAAGATAAATTTTAAATAAGAATAAAAATAACACAACATTGTATTGATAGCTCTAACAACATTTCAGTTTTGTTTGCTGTATCATATTCAGAATATTGACGACTGATGTGTTGTCAGGAGAACTACACACCCATAGTCTATTGCTATGAAAATTACATGTGATATCATTTGACTCATTAGGTTCCTTTACCAGCTAGTATACCCATTAGAATTTCAAAAGCACATGCTAATATACATTTGAAATATTTTTCATCATTAGATTTGTTGTTTGAGGTATATTTAATAAGATTTTGAATCACATATTGAAGTTTTGTATAAGCTTCTACTTTATATTTCATAATCTTGTACCCACTTATAAAATTGTTTCTCAATATAAAAATAATCTTGTTGCTTTTCAAATCTATTTCCATATAATTATGTTGCACGTATTTTAAATTTTAAAATAGCTACATTTTATTCTTATAAAAAAAGATGTATTTTATTCTTATAAAAAATGTATTTTATTCTTATAAAAAGATGGAAATGTTGCTATTTCCTTCATGGACTTTGCTACAGATTAAACTTCCATTAAGAATATCAATGAATAATGTGCTCGCTTCGGCAGCACATATACTAAAATTGGAACGATACAGAGAAGATTAGCATGGCCCCTGCGCAAGGATGACACGCAAATTCGTGAAGCGTTCCATATTTTTTAAAGGTGAATGAATCAATTCACACAGATACATACATACACACACACACACACATACACACACACACACATACACACACACACACTCTCA